>NW_007081647.1:0-922 GCF_000164805.1 Carlito syrichta
TTCAAACACAAGAGATTCAGTGAACCCCTGCAAGACAACAAATGAGAAGACCAACTCCTAGACACATAATAATTTGCCTAAACAAAGTGGGTATAAAAGAAAAGATCCTAAAGGCTGCAAGAGAAAAAGGCCAGACTACCTACCATGGAAGACCAATTAGAATAGCAGCAGATTTATCTACAGAAACCTTCCAGGCTAGGAGCGCCTGGAACCCTATCTTCAAAGTACTAAAAGATAAATAATTTCAGCCAAGAATAACCTACCCAGTCAAGCTAAGCTTCATCAGTGAGGGAGAATTGAAACCTTTCCCAGATATCCAATCCCTAAGAACTTATGCAGCCACAAAACCATCTCTACATGAAACACTCAAGAAAGTACTAAACACAGAAGAAAAGGAAAAAAGAACAACGTTCTTCACAAGAGTACAGGGAAAAGAATAAAATATACACGAACCAACCCCAAAAGCAAAAGAAAGACAAAAAAAAAAAAAAAAAAAAAGAAAAAACCAAGTGGAAGAACAATAACTCAATAAGAACTCCATGATAGGGATGAACTCTCACATTTCAATAATTAGTCTGAATGTGAATGGACTAAACGCACCACTGAAAAGACATAGAATGACAAAATGGATAAAATATCACCAGGCAACAATATACTGCCTTCAAGAGACCCATCTCACTAGAAAGGACATACACAGACTCAAAGTAAGAGGATGGGAAACAAATTTTCAGGCGAATGGAACACAAAAGAAAGGAGGAGTCGCGATCCTAATTTCAGACAAAATACCATTTAAGCTATCAAAAATTAAAAAAGATACAGAGGGCCACTACATAATGATAAAAGGTTCACTCCATCAACAAGAAATATCTATCCTAAACATATATGCACCCAACATAGGCGCACCAACATTCATAAAGCAACT
>NW_007081648.1:0-345 GCF_000164805.1 Carlito syrichta
GGTACATATACATGATGGAATACTATGCAGCCATAAAAAAGAACAAAATCATGAATTTTGCAGCAACCTAGATGTAACTAGAGTCTATAACACTGAGTGACCTCTCACAGAAACAAAGATCTGAGTATACACATGTTCTCATTCATATAGTGGACCTTGAGCATCCAACGTATTACCATAAGAAAATGACTGACAGTGGTGGGAAACTATGGTGGGGGGAGGGGAAGGGAGATGGGCTTAATGGTAGTAAATTATCTGTCTGGGGACAGGGAGACACCTCTTATCAACAAGGGTGCCTGAACGAAGCATATTTGTATACTTAACCCTTAACTGTACCCCACAATA
>NW_007081649.1:0-575 GCF_000164805.1 Carlito syrichta
ACCATTTTTTTTTTTTTTGAGTTGGAGTCTCAATCCGTCGCCCAGACTGGAGTGCAGTGGCCGCTCCCGGCCACCGCAGCCTCGACCTGCTGGGCTCCGGCGATCCTTCCGCCTCAGCCTTCCAAGTAGCCGGAATTGCAGGCATGTGCTACCACACCTGGTTGATTTTTTTATTTATTGTAGAGATGAGGTCTTGCCAAGTTGCCCAGGCGAGTCTCGAACTCGCAGGCTCAGGCAGTTCACTCACCTCAGCCTCCCAAAGCACGGGATTATAGGCTGAGCCACCGAACCCGGCTGGCACATGCTTTCTTAATTCCACCATATGTATATAGCTGCTTTTGAATGGTCTCCTTTTTAAAAGTTTCACCCCAGATTGTTCTCTTAGCTTTGGATGGTCTATGGTCCACCCTTAAACTCTTTTTGTTGTTGTTGTTGTTGTTGTTGTTGTTGAGTTGGAGTCTCATTCTGTCACCCAGACTGGAGTACAGTGACCGCTCCCGGCCACCGCAACCTCCACCTGCTGGGCTCCGGCGATCTTTCCGCCTCAGCCTTCCAAGTAGCCAGAATTACAGGCA
>NW_007081650.1:0-398 GCF_000164805.1 Carlito syrichta
CTACCCGGCCAAGCTAAGCTTCATCAGTGAGGGAGAATTAAAATCTTTCCCAGATATACAATCCCTAAGAACTTATGCTGCCACCAAACCATCTCTATGTGAAACACTTAAGAAAGTACTAAAGAAAGAAAAGGAAAAGGAAGAAAAGGAAAAAAGAACAACGTTCTTCACAAGAGTATAGGGAAAAGAATAAAATATACACGATCCAACACCAAAACCAAAAGAAAGACAAAAAAGAAAACACCAAGTGGAAGAACAACTCAATAAGAACTCAATGATAGGGATGAACTCTCACATTTCAATAATTAATCTGAATGTGAATGGACTAAACGCACCATTGAAAAGATATAGAATGACAAAATGTATAAAATATCACCAGGCAATAATATACTGCCTTC
>NW_007081651.1:0-324 GCF_000164805.1 Carlito syrichta
CTGGAACTACAGGCATATGCCACCATGCCCGGCTAATTTTTTGATTTACTGTAGAGATGAGGTCTTGCCAAGTTGCCCAGGCTAGCCTCAAACCTGTGGATTCAGGCAGTCCTCTAGCCTCGGCCTCCCAAAGTGTTGGGATGATAGGTATGAGCCACCGCGCCTAGCCTGTGATACATCTTTACAGTCCATTCAACTTTCTTCTTCCCTGCCAGGTTACAGCCTACCTTGGGAGGATCCAAGCTTCCAGTATCCTGGGAACTTTGCCCAACCCCTGGAAGTTGCCATTGAAGCCAGTAATGGGGCTTCTGACTACGGCAACAA
>NW_007081652.1:0-458 GCF_000164805.1 Carlito syrichta
GCTGATTTTTTGATTTATTGTAGAGATGAGGTCTCACTGCTCAGGCGGGTCTCGAACCCGCGGGCTCAGGCAATCCACTCACCTCAGCCTCCTAAACATGTGGGATTACAGGCTGAGCCACCGATCCCAGCTGGAGTCCAATTTTCAAAGTGCTCAAAGGTAAACAATTTTAACCAAGAATTTCTTACCCAGCCAAGCTCAGCTTCATCAGCAATGGAGAATTAAAATCCTCGCCGGGCTCGGTGGCTCAGCCTGTAATCCCATCCCACGCCTTTGGGAGGCTGAGGTGAGTGAATTGCCTGAGCCCGCGGGTTCAAGACGCACCTGGGCAGCAAGACCTCATCTCTACAATAAATCAAAAAGTCAGCCGAGCGTGGTAGCGCATGCCTGTAATTCTGGCTACTTGGAACGCTGAGGCGGAAGGATCGCCAGAGCCCAGCAGGTCGAGGCTGCGGTGG
>NW_007081653.1:0-389 GCF_000164805.1 Carlito syrichta
TTTTTTCCCATTCTGTGGGCTGTCTCCCTGCTTTCTTGATGGTTTCTTTGACTTTGCAGAAGCTTGTCAGTTTAATGAGGTCCCACTTGTGTATCTTACCTCTTATGGCCTGGGCACTTCAGATTTTGGTCAGGAATCAGTTGCCAATTCCAACTTCCATAAGAGTGTTTCCTGCATTTTCTAAGGTTCTTACAGTTTGAAGTTTTACATTTAGGTCTTTGATCCATTTAGAGTTAATTTTTGTGTATGGTGATTGGTAGAGGTCCTGTTTCAATCTTCTGCATGTGTTCAGCCAGTTTTCTCAGCACCATTTATTGAATAGGTTCTCCTCTCCCCAGTGGTTGTTACTGGAGGCTTTGTCAAAGATGAGTTGGTTGAGGAATTGAGGC
>NW_007081654.1:0-568 GCF_000164805.1 Carlito syrichta
GACCCACGCTGGGAAGGGAGCGTGGGCCTGCAGTGGGGCGGGGTCCGGCAGGCCGCGGCGCTAAGCTGGGGGCATGAGGGGCGGCCGCAGCCGCTTCCCGGCGCCCGCGAGCAAGGCACGCCAGGCACGCCCGGAGCCGTCCCGCTTGGCCAGCTGGGAAGCCCACGGCGGCGGGGCTGCTGGGGGGCTCGGGAGCCAGGCTGCACCCCCGCGGCGTTCTCCGGCCTCGGCGTTTGCCTGGCCCCGCCCCCCACTGCAGTGACCTTCTCTTCCCGCGGGAGGAGGGGAGCCCCCTCGACGGCCCCAGAGCCGCAGCCGGCTCCTGCCTGCCCACCCCCCCACTGCGGTAGCCTCGTTCCCATCCCTCCCGGCCTCGGGCTCCGCCCCCCTAAGCCTCTTATCTTTCTTCCTCTCCTTACGCCCAGGAGATCTCAGCCATCATGTCCATAGAGAAGGTCTGGGCCCGGGAGATCCTGGACTCCCGCGGGAACCCCACGGTGGAGGTGGACCTCTACACTGCCAGAGGTGAGGGGTGGGGGCCTCCCCAGCCCCGCCTCGCCTCTCCGCC
>NW_007081654.1:2137-4489 GCF_000164805.1 Carlito syrichta
GCTCCTCCTGGCGCGTCCTCTCCCCAGGTGTCCTGAAGGCCGTGGACCACATCAACACCACCATCGCGCCTGCCCTGGTCGGCTCGGTGAGGCCCACTCTCTGCTAGGGCTTGCCGGCAGGGCCCTGGCGCAGGGGAGGCGGAAGGGCCCGCCTTTTAGGAACCGGGGCTCCCAGGGAAGGGTGGGGAAGAGCCTCCTGACTGCACCCTGTTCCCGTGGGAGTTCCGGCCCCGAATCCCGGCAGATCCCCGTCACAGGGACTCAGTTAGGCCCTGGCCAGACGCGAGCCTGCGAATGGCCGGGCGTGGGGGGGCGGGGCCCAGCCTTCAGCCTGGCTCGGGTGACGGAGCCTCTGCCTGCAGGGTCTCTCTGTGGTTGAGCAGGAGAAACTGGACAACCTGATGCTGGAATTAGATGGGACTGAGAACAAGTGTAAGTGGGGCTGGGGGAGAGTGGGTGGCCTGGGGGCGGGGGCTGGGGGGAGTGGCTAGGCCTGAGGGTGGGGGGTTGGACAGGCAGAGCCAGCCGGAGGGCAGGCCGCGGTGCCTGCTGGGAACGGCTGCCAGAGCGCTTCCTGGGCCCCTTCCCACCGAAGCAAGAGAAGCTTATTTGGCTGCAGCGGGAGGGAGCGACAACAGACAGAGGAAGGACTTGCCGTGGCACGACGAGGGGGGAGCTGGAGGGGTGTGTCTGGGGCCTGGGGCGTTGAGAAATAGGCTCTCTGCCCTCTTCAGGTACCTGCTGTGGTCAGGAGAGAAGGGGTGGCCTGGCGCTGTCCCGGCTCCTTCTGGGGAGTGTAGGCGGAGGCAGGGGCTGGAAGAGTCAGGGCCTCTGTGCTCAGCGTCTTCCTCCGTCATCTCCGTCATCTCCCAGCCAGGTTTGGGGCAAACGCCATCCTGGGTGTGTCCCTGGCCGTGTGTAAGGCAGGGGCAGCTGAGCGAGACCTGCCCCTGTACCGCCACATCGCTCAGCTGGCCGGGAACGCAGACCTCATCCTGCCCGTGCCGGTGAGCGCTGAGCGCTGAGCGCTGGGCCTCTCCTGGGGTGGGGCGCAGGCCCCTGGCCAGGGGTGATGGGAGGAGAGTGAACCGGGCAGGTGGGCAGGAAGGATAGGGACTGGGCCGGCAGGCTGGGTGGGGGCGGGAGGACGTGCGGGTGGTGGGGTCATGCTCCTGGGCTGGGGGAGGAAGGGCCAGCCGCCACCTGAGGCTCTCGGCGGCAACGCAGGCCTTCAATGTGATCAACGGCGGCTCTCACGCTGGGAACAAGCTGGCCATGCAGGAGTTCATGATCCTCCCGGTGGGTGCCGAGAGCTTTCGGGACGCCATGCGGCTGGGCGCAGAGGTCTACCACACGCTCAAGGGGGTCATCAAGGACAAGTACGGCAAGGATGCCACCAACGTGGGGGACGAGGGCGGCTTTGCCCCCAACATCCTGGAGAATAGTGAAGGTGAGGCCGGGCCCATGCCCAGTCCCGGGACGTCAGGAAAGGCCGTCTGTTCTACCAGGCCTTGAGTACGGGTGGAGGAGGGTCTCTGCGCTCCTGCTCGCTCCAGGAGGTCCCAGCCCTTGGACTGGGCTCCAGAGGGCCTGCCAAGTTCACATGCAGACTTAGGACCATTCTTTACTGCCCAGACCCTGGGGGCTCTGGGAGATGGCCCAGGTGACCTGTGCGATCCATCTCATCTTCACCTCCTTGGGCGTCCAGGGAACCCGTTCCCCCTCTATCCCATCCCCCCAAGCTCTTAGGCCTGTAGGATCCATGATTCTTCTGTGCCCGGGGAGAAACTGTCCGGGGAACAGAAACAATATCGGTGGTGGCTAAGAGTTTCGGTTCTGGGCCAAATTGCCTGGGTTCACTGGAACCTTGACTTAAAGAGTTACTGGCTGGTGATCTTTCTTACTCTTCTATGCTTCGTTCTTCTTATCTGTAAAATGGGAACGACAACAATGATTGCCTCCTGGCGTCATTGTGAGGATTAAATGAAGTCCTGTGTGTAAAGGGCTTGGTGACAGGATACCAGTGGAAAGGCAGCCAGGACAGCGCGGGACTCCAACTCAAAAAAAACAAGAAAGCTGGGCTCGGTGGCTCAGCCTGTAATCCCGTGCTTTGGGAGGCTGAGGTGAGTGGATTGCCTGAGCCCGCGGGCTCGAGGCCCGCCTGGGCAGCGAGACCTCATCTCTACAATAAATCAAAAACTCAGCCGGGCGTGGTAGCACACGCCTGTAGTTCCGGCTACTTGGAAGGCTGAGGCGGAAGGATCTCCGGAGCCCGGCAGGTCGAGGCTGCATCCAGTCTGGGCGACAGAGAGTGAGACTCCAACTCAAAAAAAAAAAAAAAAAAAAAAAGAA
>NW_007081654.1:4509-8231 GCF_000164805.1 Carlito syrichta
AAGAAAAAGAGAGAGAGAGGAAGGAAGGAGGGAGGGAGGGAGGGAGGGAGGGAGGGAGGAAGGAAGGGGCACCAACTCTCAGGAACCCAGGAAATGGCGTCTCCCAACCTGGCGCCAACCCCGCAGCAGCCCGGCCACGCTTCCCCCAGTCACGGCTCTGCCTCTGCGCTGAGCTTCTTTTTCTCCCTTCCCCTCCCTGCCCGCCCTTCTTGCTTCTGCGCACCTCCCTGTCTTCTGTCCCCAGCCTTGGAGCTGGTGAAGGAAGCCATCGACAAGGCCGGCTACACGGAGAAGATCGTCATCGGCATGGATGTGGCCGCCTCGGAGTTCCACCGCGACGGCAAATATGACCTGGACTTCAAGTCTCCTGCTGACCCCTCCCGATACATCAGCGGGGACCAGCTGGGGGCTCTCTACCAGGACTTTGTCAGGGACTATCCTGGTGAGAGCACGGGGTGCAGAGGAGAGGGCGGGGGGACAGGAGGGCAGGCGGGGGTATGTTGGGGCAACCGGAGACCTCGCGGAGTGCTGCCAGGTGCCGGGTGGAGAGGAAGAGCCTGAGAGCCAGGGAGAGGGCCAAGGAGCCACCTGTGAAGCCTGGGTTTTGTGTGTGGTGTGATGTGCAGGTGCCTGTGCTGATCCGTCCCATCCGCTCTGAATCTTGATGAAAGGCCTGGGTCCTGGGACGGGCTCTGGAAGGAACCGGGGTTGTGAGGGTGCTGGACCTGGCAGGGAACGAGCAGATTTCATTGTCTTTGACTGATGACGGAATTGTGGGTGCTGAGTCGAGCGGGGACTGATGTTCGAGTGGAAAAGAGGGCAGAGGAGGAATGGATGCCCTGGACACATCTCAGGGCTTTCACCCCAGGACTCTGCCTTCCTGAGAGGGAACGAGAGAAAACAGATGCAAATTGCAGAGTGAAGGATTTGGATTCCTGATGAAGGGCTTCCTGGCAGTGAGAACAGGAAAGGCAGAGCTGGGTCATGAGGAAGGTTCTGAACCCCCGTTTGGGGGAAGTTTTGGGAAATAAGAATCAGGAGAAGAACCTGCGAGGGCAGGCCTCATGGCGAGGAACCTGTCCGTTTCAGGGAGTCCCCGTGGGTGGGGTTCCTCCCCGATGCGGAGACCCGGGAGAGTCAGGGCCCCTCACTGCTCCCTCTGCAGTGGTTTCCATCGAGGACCCATTTGACCAGGATGATTGGGCTGCCTGGTCCAAGTTCACAGCCAACGTAGGGATCCAGATTGTGGGTGATGACCTGACGGTGACCAACCCAAAGCGCATCGAGCGGGCGGTGGAGGAAAAGGCCTGCAACTGCCTGCTGCTCAAGGTCAACCAGATTGGCTCGGTCACTGAAGCCATCCAAGCGTGAGTGGCTCCCGTCCAGCCCTTGCTTCTCCGGGCCCCTCCTGCAAGCGCTTCGGCCTAGGCCTGCCAGGGAGCTGGCGCCAGCAGGGAGCCCGGGGTCGTCCGCACGGTCCCCTCAGCTCTGCTCCCTCTGCCTGCGTCTCTGCTCCCCTCCGGATATTTCTCCATGCAGACCCAGGCTGGGCTGGGAAGAGCAACCGGCGGGGGGGGCGGGGGGCTGGGGGCCTCAGTGTGGTGTGTGGATGCAGGTGCAAGCTGGCCCAGGAGAACGGCTGGGGCGTCATGGTGAGTCATCGCTCAGGAGAGACCGAGGACACGTTCATTGCTGACCTGGTGGTGGGGCTTTGCACGGGCCAGGTGAGCGGAGGGCGTCTTGTGGGGTTGTGGGCTCGAGCTCAGGAGGGTCTCTCCTTCCCGGTATTGGAGGGTGTCAGGGAGCTCGAAGCGAGAAGCTTCCTTTGGGAGGTGAAGGGGCAGCCACTGAGCTGCGTATTTTTCGGGATGTTTCAGATCAAGACGGGTGCCCCATGCCGTTCTGAGCGTCTGGCTAAGTACAACCAGCTCATGAGGTGAGGGTCCCCGGGGAAGGTGAGCCCATGGCCCGGAGGGTTGAAAGCCTGTGTGCCAGCCTTCCGTCTCCTGTGCCCAGGGCCTGGATGCCACTGTGTGCACAGAAGACATTTGGTTTTGTTTGAGGGATGACCGGATGAGCTGACGGACAGGTCCCTGAAGCCACATGGCAGCGCCAGGGTGCTCAACCTTGGGGCGGGGCAGAGAGCAGGTGGCTTGAGGGCTGCTGGCGCTGGGGTCCCTGAGAGAGAGAAACAGGTCTTCCTGCGTCCCTGCCCACTTCCTCCCTGCTCGTCTCAGAATTGAGGAAGAGCTGGGGGATGAAGCTCGCTTTGCCGGACACAACTTCCGCAACCCCAGCGTGCTGTGACCCCGCTGCTAGCCTGGAGCCGAGGAGCCTGCCCCATCCTCCTGGAGCCTCTTTCTTGCCGTCCTGACCTGTGCTAGTTCGCCCGAGACCCCTGAGCCCCAGGGAGCCCAGAGCTCCCCAACTGCCCTGCCGCGGCTGCTCCTTGGCCTCCCAGCCCCTGCCGTCTGCTCCCCCTCCTCCCAGGCCCTGCTCCCTGGGGCCACGCGCTCCACTTTTCCCTTCCCTTCCTCTCGTCCCTCAAAAACTAGGAATGGGAATGAGGATTTTGAGAGGGTCTGTGGAAAACTGGTCAGCACCTGTGGTGGGACAGCGGGGCGGTGTCGAGTTCCGCGAGGGCCCACGCGTCATTGTGCTTTGCTCTTGCGTGTGTTTCCACATTGCATATGAGCCACGAGCTGGCACTGTGCTGGGCCCGGCATGCTTGGCTGCGGGTTTGGAGTATTTATTCACGCATTTATTTATTCCTCTATCATCCTGTCAATCATTTCCTCATAATTCTGGGGCCTAAAACTGGCCTGACCTGAGGGCACGAGGTTTGTCTCACGTGGATGCAGAGCCCAAGATGACCCGGGTGGGAGGTCTTGTTAGATGGAAAGGGTCGTGGCCTGGGTTCCTTCGTGCGCACTCGTTGGAGCCCAGAGTGGGAGCCGTGTGCCGGGGACGCCTCCCCGAAACACCCCAGCCCTAGTTCCCCACCCTTCCTTCGGCTGCACCAGAGCAACGGCTCGCTCCCCCTGCCACATTCCAGCTGCCACCAAGTCTGCGGCGTTGACATGAGCACCACCATTAAAGTCTGAGTCACAGTGCACTGTTGAGTCTCGGGGGTCTTACTCTCATCCACACAAGGGGAAGAGGAAGGAGTGTCAGGACAGGGGAGCACACGAGAAGAGGAAGGCAAGCGAAGCCAGTGTGGCCACGACGCCGGCACTGTCTGCCCCGCCTGGCCGGGGGGCTCACGTGGTGCCTGCCTTCTCGGCAGCAAAGCTGGCCCCCAGGCCCAGGTGAATTTGAGGCTCTCAACCTGGGGCCCAGGAGTCCCTGAAAGCCTCAAAAGGTGTGTGTGTGTGCATTTGGGGAGAGAGGGGACTCAGGTATTTTCAGTGACGCAAACGGTCCTTGACGGAAGAAGGGATAAAGCTGGATAAAGCCCCCCCAGCAAGTCCTGGCTGCTTCTGGAGTGGAATGAAACTTCATGACCATCCCCCCCGCGAGGGGAAGGAATGGTACTGGAGCACAGAAGAGACTTGAGGACACCCCGTCCTCCAGCAAACTGAGGACCTGGCACTACTCACTGGAAGCCACTGTCCCTTCGCCCTTTCCCGTCTGCGAGGTCACACTGCCAGCAGGTGGGACATGCGGCGAGAGGCCCCGTGCTTCTCGTGGGCCCTCAGCACTGGATGCTCAACCTGGGGCCG
>NW_007081654.1:9575-10108 GCF_000164805.1 Carlito syrichta
GGCGGGGGAGGCGGGCGCGGGGCCGGGGGACAGAAGGCGCGCTGGGGTGGTCAAGGGAGCGCCGGCCGATCCAGGGGCTTCAGTGGGCACGAATCCCTAGGCCGGGGAAGCCATCTCGCGCCGCTCCCGTTCCCCCATGCTCTGGAATCTGCTTAGCGCTTTTGCGCATTCCCAGGACTTGGCCGAGTCTGGCCAAGCGACTGCGAGGCGAGATCTGAGATCTAGCGAGCGGCTGGCGAGCCAGCCTCCTTCCTTCCGTGGGGGCAGGGGGCCCCTGCCAGCTCGGGCCCCAGCCTTGGCCTCCTGCCGACGAGCCCACGGCGCCCGACGCGCGCCCCAAGCTGGAGAGCCGCCGAGGGCTCCCGATCCACGTTCCAGCTCCAGCTCTTCCTGTCTCCCAGCCTGCCCCTCCCCTCTCGGGCCTGCCCAATTCCGGCGGCCCAAATCTCCCGGTGTCCTTTGTCCTGGGAGACGCTGCCGCGGGGCGTGGGGCGGGAGGGCGCCCGGGGAAGGGCCTGGCGGGGCCGGCGGGG
>NW_007081655.1:0-467 GCF_000164805.1 Carlito syrichta
CCGCCCGGCTAATTTTTTTTTTTTGTAGAGATGAGGTCTCGCCAAGTCACCCAGGCGGGTCTCGAAGCTGCAGGCTCAGGCAATCCACTCATCTCAGCCTCCCAAAGGCATGGGATTATAGGCTGAGCCACTGAGTCTGGCTAATTTTTTGATTTATTGTAGAAATGAGGTCTCAACCAAGTTGTCCAGGCTGGTCTCGAACCCCTGGGCTCAGGTAATCCTCTCACGTCAGCCTCCTAAAGTGCTGGAATTATAGGCATGAACCAACAAGCCTGGCACACACCGGGTTTTAATTTGAGTATTATATTGACTTTTTTACATTGTGTGTATAAGTAGGTGCATACTGCCGGGCTCAGTGGCTCAGCCTATAATCCCGCGTCTTGGGAGGGTGAGGTGAGTGGATTGCCTGAGCCTGCAAGTTCGAGACCCGCCTGGGCAACTTGGTGAGACCTCATCTCTACAATAAA
>NW_007081656.1:0-349 GCF_000164805.1 Carlito syrichta
CATCCTCTCCAGTATCTGTTGTTGTTTGTTTTATTAATGATGGCCATTCTTACTGGGGTTAGGTGGTATCTCAATGTGGTTTTGATTTGAATGTCTCCAATGATGAGTGAGGCTGAGCACTTTTTCATGTATCTGTTGGCTGCCTGTATATCTTCTTCTGAGAAGTATCTATTCATGTCTTTTGCCCACTTTTGAATGGGGCTGTTTTTTCCTTTCAGCACGTTTGAGTTCCTTGTAGACCCTGGATGTTAGGCCTTTGTCAGATAAACAGTTGGCAAATATTTTTTCCCATTCTGTGGGCCGTCTTTCTGCTTTCTTTTTTTTTTTTGAGTTGGAGTCTCACTCGGTT
>NW_007081657.1:0-314 GCF_000164805.1 Carlito syrichta
CCGGCCACCGCAGCCTCGACCTGCTGGGCTCCGGCAATCCTTCCGCCTCAGCCTTCCAAGTAGCTGGAACTACAGGTGTACGCTGCCACGCCAGGCTAATTTTTTATTTTATTGGAGAGACAAGGTCTCGCCAAGTTGCCTGGGCGGGTCTCGAACCCGTGGGCTCAGGTAATCCACCCACCTCAGCCTCCCAAAGCAGTGGGATTATAGTCTGAGCCACCGAGCCTGGCCTATTTGTTTGCTTTGGAAAAAAAAGTCTTGACTGGGCTCGGTGGCTCAGCCTGTAATCCCAGCACTTTGGGAGGCCGAGGTGA
>NW_007081658.1:0-311 GCF_000164805.1 Carlito syrichta
ATCACATTGATACCCAAACCAGGTAAAGATCCAACAAAGAAAGAAAACTACAGGCCAATATCTTTGATGAACATACATGCTAAAATTCTCAACCAGATCCTAGTGAACCGGATTCAACAATACATCTCAAAAATCATCCATCGTCACCAAGTTGGTTTCATCCCTGGCATGCAAGCGTGGTTCAACATTCATAAAACCATAAATATAATTAAATACACCAACGGATGTCAAAACAAAAACCACATGATTATATCATTAGATGCAGAAAAAGCTTTTGATAAAATACAGCACCCCTTCTTGATAAAAACTCT
>NW_007081659.1:0-504 GCF_000164805.1 Carlito syrichta
AGAAGACAAAAAGATAATACAAAAAAATCAACGAAACAAAAAGCTGGTTCTTCAAAAGAATAAACAAGATCGATGGTCCCCTAGCTAGACTGACCAAGAAAATACGAGAAAAAAACCAAATAAGCACCATCAGAAACACAAAAGATGAAGTCACATCTGACCCTGAAGAATTACAAAAGCTCATTAGAGACTGCTACGTACACTTGTATGGAAACAAACTTGAAAACCTCAAGGAAATGGAGGACTTTCTGGTATCACACAACCTACCTAGGTTGGAACAAGAAGAAATTGAGACCGTAAGTAGACCAAAAACAATCAAGGAAATCGACTACGTAATAAGAAAACTACCTACAAAAAAACACCCCTGGTCCAGATGGCCTTCCAGTAGAAATCTACAAAACATTTCAGGAGGAGCTGATACCAATCCTACTGAAGGTATTCCATGCGATTGAAAAAGATAGAACTCTCCCCAAATCATTTTATGAAGCCAACATCACATTGATA
>NW_007081660.1:0-514 GCF_000164805.1 Carlito syrichta
CAGGCAGGTCTCGAACCTGCAGGCTCAGGCAATCCACTCACCTCAGCCTCCCAAAGCGCGAGATTATAGGCTGAGCCACCGAGCCCGGCTGGAAGGTCGATTTTGAGATCTAGCCTCCTAAGCTTTCTTCTGAGCTAAGACGTAACCAGTCCTCGATGTTGGCCCTGGGCCTGTCTTTGGCCTGCCCAGCCCAGTCTTAGCAAAGATCTTGTTAAGTCACTCTTCCACCCTTAATCAGCTGGGCACAGTGGCTCAAGCCTGTAATCCCAGCACTTTGGGTGGCAGAGGCGAGAGGATTGTCTGAATCCAGGGGTTCGAGACCAGCCTGGGCAACTTGGTGAGATTTCGTCTCTATGATAAATCAAAAAATTAGCCAGGCGTGGTGGTGCATGCCTGTAGTTCCAGCTACTTGGAAGGCTGAGGTGGAAGGATTGCCTGAGCCCAGCAGGTCGAGGCTGCAGTGGCCGTGCACATGCTACTGCACTCCAGCCTGGGCAACAGAGTGAGACTCCAA
>NW_007081661.1:0-359 GCF_000164805.1 Carlito syrichta
GAAAACCAAATAAAAAACACAATTCCATTCACAATAGCCACAAAAAAATGAAATACCTTGCCATCTTCCTAACCAGAGATGTGAAAGAGTTTTACAATGAAAACGACAAAACAATGCTCAAAGAAATCAAAGATGACCAAACAAGTGGAAAAATATCCCATACTCATGGATAGGAAGAATCTACATTGTGAAGATGTCCACCTTACCTAAGGCAATCTACAAATTCAGTGCAATACCCATCAAAATTACTAGCAACATGCTTCTCAGACCTAGAAAAAAACAACACAGGAATTCATATGGAAACACAAACGTCCAAGAATAGCCAGAAAAATCCTCAGCAAAAAAAACAAAGCAGGTGG
>NW_007081662.1:0-347 GCF_000164805.1 Carlito syrichta
TCCATTGCAGTTCATTCCATTCCTCTCCATTTTATTTCTCTCCATTCCGTTCCATTCCTCCCCAGTCCATTCCATTCCAGTCCCTTCTGTTTTCCTCGATTCCATTCCACTCCTCTCCTTTCGATTTCATTCCATTCCATTCCACTCCATTCCTCTAATTTCAGTTCCATTCCAATTCTCTCATTACATTCCTTTCCATTCCATTGAGTTCCATTCTTCTTCTTTCCATTCCATTTCTCTTCATTCCATTTTAATTCATTCCATTCCATTGTCCTCCAATCCATTCCATTCCACTCCATTCCATTCCTCTCCGTTCCATTCCATTCCATTGCATTCCTCTCCATTCC
>NW_007081663.1:0-378 GCF_000164805.1 Carlito syrichta
ATATCCCTACAAACACACATGAAGAAAATGGAAGGAATACAAATTAACAACCTAACAAGCTACCTAAAGAAGCTGGAAAGGCAAGACCACAAAAACCCTAATTTCAGCAGAAGAATCCAGATCACCAAAGAAGCCCAAATACAGTACATAGAAGACAAAAAGTTAATACAAAAAATCAATGAAACAAAAAGCTGGTTCTTCAAAAGGATAAACAGGATCGATGATCCCCTAGCTAGACTGACCAAGAAAAAGAGAGAGAAAGCCCAAATAAACACAACCAAAAACACAAAAGATGAAGTCACATCTGATCCTGAAGAAATACAAAAGATCATTAGAGACCTCTATGTACACTTGTATAGAAACAAACTTGAAAACCTT
>NW_007081664.1:0-348 GCF_000164805.1 Carlito syrichta
TCAAAGATGACACAAACAAGTGGAAAAATATCCCATGCTCATGGATTGGAAGAATCAACAATGTGAAGATGTCCATCTTACCTAAGGCAATCTCCAGATTTAGTGCAATACCCATCAAATTACCAGCAACTTTCTTTTCAGACCCAGAAAAGACAACACAGGAGTTCATATGGAAACATAAACATCCAAGAATAGCCAGAACAATCCTCAGCAAAAATAACAGAGCAGGTGGTATCACATTACCAGACTAAAACTTAACTATAAAGCTACAGTCATCAAAACAGCTTGGTATTGGTATAGGAACAGGCATATAGATCAATGGAATAGAATGGAGATTCCAGAAGCAAA
>NW_007081665.1:0-361 GCF_000164805.1 Carlito syrichta
TTGCTGCGAAATTCATGATTTTGTTCCTTTTTATGGCTGCATAGTATTCCATCGTGTATATGTACCACATTTTTTAATCCAGTCCTCTTCTGATGGGCAATATGGTTGCTTCCAGGTTCTAGCTATTGTGAACAACGCTGCGATAAACATACATGTGCAGGTATCTTTTTTATAGAGTGATTTGAGGTCTTCAGGATATACTCCCAGTAGGGGTATTGCGGGGTCTTATGGGAGGTTGATATTTAGAACTTTTAGGAATCGCCACACTGCTTTCCACAGAGGTTACACTAGTATACATTCCCACCAACAGTGTAGAAATGTTCCCTTTTCACCACACCCTCTCCAGCAGCTGTTATTTTTT
>NW_007081666.1:0-439 GCF_000164805.1 Carlito syrichta
AAAAGTAGGGAGGGGGAAAAACCGCACAAATGAAGGAAAACCAAAAGAAGAATATAGGTCATACACAGACCCCTGGGAAATCAGACACTGAGAAAACAGATTCTGGAATGCAAACAATGAAGAGTCCCCAGAATGACTGGTTACATGTAACAAACCCAGACATCAAGACATTAATGGATATAATTTTAAAAATTGCAAAAAGACAACAGAAAAATAGGAAGGAGTTGATGTCAGAAATGACAGCAGTAAAGAATACTATGCTGAAAATGAAAAACAGACTAATTAGCATGGAAAGCAGAATCAGCCAAGCAGAAGAAAGAATCTCAAGCTCGAAGACCAAAACACAGAACTAACCCAAACTGTCAAAAGCATAGAAAATAAGCTCAAAAAGACAGAACAAAACTTGCAAGAGATGAATGATCACTTCAAGAGACCAAAC
>NW_007081667.1:0-416 GCF_000164805.1 Carlito syrichta
ACCGCAGCCTCGACCTGCTGTGCTCCGGCGATCCTTCTGCCTCAGCCTTCCAAGTAGCCGAAATTACAGGCACGCACTACCACGCCCGGCTGATTTTTCGGTTTATTGTAGAGATGAGGTCTCACTGCCCAGGTAGGTCTCAAACCCGCAGGCTCAGGCAATCCACTCCCCTCAGCCTCCCAAAGGCGCGGGATTACAGACTGAGCCATGGAGCCCAGTTTGTGACAGTTTTTTATACATGGAAAGTACATAACACATAATTCTGACTGACCATGGTGGAGAATGGCTAGAGGGGACAAAAAGAATGCAAATAAGATGTACAGGCCAGGTGCTGTAGCTCATACCTGTAATCCCAACACTTTGGGAGGCCAAGGCAGAAAGACCACTTGAGGCCAGGAGTTCAAGACCAGTCTGGG
>NW_007081668.1:0-521 GCF_000164805.1 Carlito syrichta
GGTGGTGCATGCCTGTAGTTCCAGTTACTTGGAAGGCTGAGGTGGAAGGATTGCCTAAGCCCAGCAGGTCAAGGATGCAGTGGCTGCACTCCAGCCTGGGAAACAGAGTAAGACTCCGACTCAAACAAATAATAATAATAAAATATTTAAAAATATATTTTAAAGATCAAATCAAATCCAAGAGATTATAAAGGGATAAGCATGGATTATGTTATCATCTGCATGCTTCTGACAATACTAAAAGCAGATTTCATTGTTTCTCATTAATCTTTCTAGGTATAAGTCCTCCCTTGCAGCATTATGTTGAGATTTCCAACGATCTATTTAGATGTTTTAACATTCTCATCATTTTTTGGTAAGTGAGGGATGAGATCTGAGAGACGAATGGGGGGCAAGCGGGTGGAGCAACAATAATTAAAGACAAAAGTGTGGGAATGTGAAAAGAGCACTGGATTGGGAATCAGACAGCCAGCTTTAAGACCTAGTCCTTCTATCTTGGCAAAATTTTTTTTTTTTTTTTT
>NW_007081669.1:0-409 GCF_000164805.1 Carlito syrichta
TTCACTCACCTCAGCCTCCCAAAGCACAGGATTACAGGCTGAGCCACTGAGCCCAGCCATTTGTCCACACTTTAAAACAAGAACCCAGCTTGTAGCATCAGAATAGGTGACAAAAAACGGGTGGCTGGCCGGGTGCATTGGCTCTCGCCTGTAATTCCAGTACTTTGGAAGGTGGAGGCCTGAGTTCAAGGGTTCAGGTTCGAGACTAGCCTGGGCAACATGGCGAGACCTCATCTCTATAATAAATTAAAAAATCAGCCAGGTATGTTGGTGCATGCCTGTGGTTCCAGCCACTTGGGAGGCTGAGGCGGAAGGATCGCCGGAGCCCAGCAGGTCGAGGTCGTGGTGACCGGGAGCATGCCACTGCACTCCAGCCTGGGCAACAGAGTGAGACTCCAACTAAAAAAAA
>NW_007081670.1:0-373 GCF_000164805.1 Carlito syrichta
GTTGAGGCTGCGGTGGCCGGGAGCGGCCACTGCACTCCAGTCTGGGTGACAGAGTGAGACTCCAACTCAAAAAACATAAAAAATAAAAAATAAAAAAACTTGGGTTGTTTCAAGTTTGGGACATGAAATGTTTATGAAATGTCTATGGCCGGGCTCGGTGACTCAGCCTGTAATCTCGCGCCTTTGGGAGGCTGAGGTGAGTGGATTGCCTGAGTGAGCCCGTGGGTTGACCCGCCTGGGCAACTTGGCAAGACCTCATCTCTACAATAAGTCAAAAAAATTAGCCGGGCGTGATAGCGCACGCCTTTAGTTCAGGCTACTTGGAAGACGGAGGCGGAAGGATCACCGGAGCCCAGCACGTTGAGGCTGCGGG
>NW_007081671.1:0-369 GCF_000164805.1 Carlito syrichta
TTACTTTAGGAGTCCATTGTTCCTGTTTCTCACAGACTGCGGTTTCGGCTTTAAACTTAACATAATTCAAACTCAGGTCACATTTGGGAGCCTTATTTATGATACAAGCTTCTTTATAAGATTTAAAAGTATATTTGCAGAATTAGCATATACATGTAAAGTGCTGTTTCAATTTTAATTATATAGATAATTATTTAGGGTTACCAGAAATGGCCCAGCACAAACTTTGGGCTGGGCCACATTCCTGAGGGCCCAGCACGTACTTTGGACTTGGCTGCATTCTTTAGGAATTGGTTTGGGCTATAATTAAGAGTTTCTATAGTGTAAGTAGAATTAGCGTAAAATAGAGAGGAATTGGGATTTAGGTTG
>NW_007081672.1:0-381 GCF_000164805.1 Carlito syrichta
ACAGGCGCACGCTACCACGCCCGGCTGATTTTTTGATTTATTGTAGAGATGAGGTCTCGTCAAGTTGCCCAGGCAGGTCCCGAACCCTCCGGCTCAGGCAATCCACTCACCTCAGCCTCCCAAAGCGCGGGATTACAGGCTGAGCCACCGAGCCTGGCCTTTTTTTTTTTTAATTGCAGAGACAAGGTCTCGCCATGTTGCTCAGGCAATCCTCTCACCTCTGCTTCCCAAAGTGCTGGAATTATAGGCTTGAGCTATTGTGTCCAGCCTAGCAGACTGCTTTATAAAGGAACTAGACAAACATCATTTTAAAAGTCATGGGTAAACTGGGCTCGGTGGCTCAGCCTGTAATCCCGCGCTTTGGGAGACTGAGGTGAGTGG
>NW_007081673.1:0-481 GCF_000164805.1 Carlito syrichta
AGGACCTCAGCCCCGAGCCCCCTGCCCCTGCGACCAGGCGTGTCCGCACCAGGCCCTCCCCTACCTGGAGCCCCTCGCCAGCCACCAGGAGACGGGGCTCCCTGGGGCTTTCGGGCTGGGGACCCGCGGCAGGGCCCCCGAGAGGCACGGCGGCCAGTGTTGCAGACCGGCCCGGTCAAGGCGCCGGGGACCCGGGGGAATGCCGCCAGCTCCCCAGGCCCGAGTGTCCCCTTCCACCCCCGGGCGGCCTCAGCCCCGCCCCACAGAGGGGGGTGCTGGAACCCCAGGGGGTCTGCCGGGCTGCCCCGCCCCCTCTGCCCGGGTGTTCCGGTCCGATCCCCACGAGGCCCCGGGAGGTGAGGGCTGGGACCACGCCCATTTCACAGAGCAGGTGGGGCGATCGTGCGGGGTCGCCTTGGGGGTGGCAGGGCCGGGAGTTGACCCTGGGCCCGTCTGGGTCCACAGCCCAGCCCCCAGCCCC
>NW_007081674.1:0-343 GCF_000164805.1 Carlito syrichta
AGTCTCCAACAACAACCACTGGGGAGAGGAGAACCTATTCAGTAAATGGTGCTGGGAAAACTGACTGATCACACGCAGAAGACTGAAACATGACCCCTACCTATCACCATACACTAAAATTAACTCTAAATGGATCAAAGACCTAAACGTAAAACCTCAAACTATAAGAATCTTAGAAAATGCATGTAACACCCTTATGGAAATTGGAACTGGCAACCAATTCCTGATCAAAACTCCAAGTGCCAAAAGAGATAAGATAGATAAGTGGGACCTCATCAAACTGATGAGCTTCTACAAAGCAAAAGAAACCATCAAGAGAGCAGGGAGACAGCCCACAGAATGG
>NW_007081675.1:0-457 GCF_000164805.1 Carlito syrichta
AGTCAGCTAGTTGAATCAGCTGGCCAGCCAGCTGTCTACCTTGGTAGCTAGCTAGTTAAGCAGTTAGTTAAGTCAGCTGGTATCTAGGTATCTAGCTAGTTAAGTCAGTTAGTTAAGTCTCCCAGCTAGCCAGCTACCTAGCAGGGTTCCTAGCTAGTTAAATCAGCTGGCTAGCAAGCTGGCTAGCTTAAGTTACGTAGTTAAGTCAGCTCGCTAGCCAGCATGTTAACTAGGTAGTTAGGTAGTTAAATCTGTTGGAAAGACAGAGGGCTATGTAGGTAGGTAGCTAGTTAAGTGTGCTGGCTAGCCATCAGGCTATCTAGTTTTGTCAGTTAAATCAGTTGGCTATCAAGCTGTCTAGCTAGGTAGGTAGCTTGTTAAGTCTGCTGACTAGTCAGCTGGCTACATCATTAAGTCAGCTAGTTAAGTTAGCTGACTGGGCTGCTGGCTAGCTAGG
>NW_007081676.1:0-332 GCF_000164805.1 Carlito syrichta
ATTTTATCCATTTTGCCATTCTATGTCTTTTCAGTGGTGCATTTAGTCCATTCACATTCAGGCTAATTATTGAAATGTGGAAAGTTCATCCCTATCATAGAGTTCTTATAGAGTTACTATTCTTCCACTTGGTTCTTTTTTGTCTTTCTTTTGGTTTGGGGGTTGGTTCATGTGTATTTTATTCTCTTCCCTGTACTCTTTTGAAGAATGTTGTTCTTTTTACCTTTTCTTCTGTGTTTAGTACCTTCTTAAGTGTTTCATGCAGAGGTGGTTTGGTGGCAGCATAAGTTCTTAGGGATTGGATATCTGGGAAAGATTTTAATTCTCCCTCG
>NW_007081677.1:0-423 GCF_000164805.1 Carlito syrichta
GTGGCTCAGCCTGTAATCCCGCGCCTTGGGATGCTGAGGTGAGTGGATTGCCTGAGCCCATGGGTTCGAGACCCGCCTGAGCAACTTGGCAAGCCCTCATCTCTACAATAAATCAAAAAATTAGCCAGACGTGGTACCACGCGCCTGTAGTTCCAGCTACTTGGAAGGTAAGGCGGAAGGATCGCTGGAGCCCAGCAGGTCGAGGTCGTGGCCACTGCACTCCAGTCTGGGCAACAGAGTGAGAATCCAAGTCAAAAAAAAAAAAAAGACCCGCGCCTTTGGGAGGCTGAGGTGAGTGGATTGCCTGAATCCGCAGGTTCAAGACCCGCCTGGGCAGCAAGACCTCATCTCTACAATAAATCAAAAAGTCAGCCGGGCGTGGTAGCACATACCTGTAATTCCAGCTACTTGGAAGGCTGAGGC
>NW_007081678.1:0-369 GCF_000164805.1 Carlito syrichta
AGGCTGAGACGGAAGGATCGCTGGAGCCCAGCAGGTCGAGGCTGTGGTGGCCAGGAGCGGCTACTGCACCCCAGTCTGGGTGACAGAGTAAGACTCCAACTCAAAAAAAAAAAAAAGTTTTTGAGAATGCAGAAAGACATAGAAACAGCAGAAGAATATAAATTGGACATGAATGAAGTAAACAATCTACTGTGTATGTACAAAGACATAGAAACTGAGCAGTAGAAGGAGGAGAATGACGATACTTGCACATTTTCTTATAAAAGAATAGCCAGGCCAGAATGGTGGCTCAGCCTGTAATCCCGCGCCTTGGGAGGCCGAAGTGAGTGGATTGCCTGAGCCCGCGGGTTCGAGACCTGCCTGGGCAAC
>NW_007081679.1:0-390 GCF_000164805.1 Carlito syrichta
AATTGAGATTCCAGAAGCAAAACCTCAATTTCTCAACCAACTCATCTTTAACAAAGCCCCTACCACCTACCACTGGGGAGAGGAGAACCTATTCAGTAAATGGTGCTGTGAAAACTGACTGACCACATGCCGAAGACTCAAACAAGATCCCTATCTATCCCCATACACAAATTAACTCTAAATGGATCAGAGACCTAAATATAAAATCTCAAACCATAAGAACCTTAGAAAATGCAGGACACCCTTATGGAAATTGGAACTGGCATCCAATTCCTGAGTAATACCCGAAACACACGGGTCATAAGAGAGAAGATAGACAAATGGGACCTCATTAAACTGACAAGCTTCTGCAAAGCCAAAGAAACCATCAAGAGAGCAGGGAGACAGCCC
>NW_007081680.1:0-475 GCF_000164805.1 Carlito syrichta
CCAGACTGGAGTGCAGTGGCCGCTCCCGGCCAACGCAGCCTCAACCTGCTGGGCTCCGGCAATCCGTCCACCTCAGCCTTCCAAGTAGCCAGAACCTCAGGCGCGCACTACCACGCCTGGCTAATTTTTGATTTATTGTACAGACGAGGTCTCGCCAAGTTGCCCAGGTGGGTCTCGAACCCGCGGACTCAGGCAATCCACTAGTCTCGGCCTCCCAAAGTACTGGGATTACAGGCTGAGCCACCAATCCTGGCCTATTTTTAGGGTCTCGCTCTGCTGTCCAGGATGGAGCGCAGTGGCACAATCATAACTCACTGTAGCCTCAGCCTCCTGGGCTCAAGCAATCCTCCCACCTCAGCATCTCAAGTAGATGCAACTACAAAGCTTGTGCCACCACACCTGGCTAATTAAAAAAAAAATTTTGAGCCGGGCTCGGTGACTCAGCCTGTAATCCCGCGCCTTTGGGAGGCTGAGG
>NW_007081681.1:0-453 GCF_000164805.1 Carlito syrichta
TAGACTCTAGTTCCATCCAGGTTACTGCGAAATTCATGATTTTGTTCTTTTTTATGGCTGCATAGTATTCCGTCGTGTATATGTACCACATTTTTAAAATCCAGTCCTCTTTTGATGGGCAGCATGCTTGGTTCCAGGTTCATGCTATTGTGAACAATGCTGCGATAAACATTCATGTGCAGGTATGCTTTTGATAGAGTGATTTGAGTTCTTCAGGGTATATTCCCAGTAGGGGGATTGCGGGGTCATATGGGAGGTTGATATTTAGAACTTTTAAGAATCGCCACACTGCTTTCCACAGAGCTTGCACTAGTTTACACTCCCACCAACAGTGTAGAAATGTGCCCTTTTTACCACACCCCCTCCAACAACTGTTATTTATTTATTTATTTTTGAGTTGGAGTCTCACTGTCACCCAGACTGGAGTGCAGTGGCCGCTCCCAGCCACCACAG
>NW_007081682.1:0-472 GCF_000164805.1 Carlito syrichta
GCGGGTCTCAAACCCGTGGCCTCATGCAATCCACTCACCTCAGCCTCCCAAAGGCGCGGGATTACAGGCTGAGCCACTGAGCCCAGCTCCAGTATAGTTTTAAAACAGAATTTATAGCTGGGCACGGTGGCTCAAGCCTGTAATCCCATTACTTTGGGAGGCCAGGGCCAGAGGATTGCCTGAGCCTGAGGGTTTGAAACCAGCCTGGGCAACTTGGTGAGACCTCGTCTCTACGATAAATCAAAAAATTATCTGGGTGTGGTGGTGCGTGCCTGTGGTTCTCACTAATTGGAAGGCTGAGGTGGAAGGATGGGTTGAGGCTGCGGTGGCCATGAGCGTGCCACTACACTCCAGCCTGGGTGACAGAGTGAGACTCCGACTCTTAAAAAAACAAAACAAAACAACTCCCAGAATTTATTAGAAAGAGAGAGAGAGAGAGAGAGAGAGAGAGAGAGAGAGAGAGAGAGAGAGA
>NW_007081683.1:0-355 GCF_000164805.1 Carlito syrichta
CAGATTCTCTTGGATTTTCAAGGTATAGGATTATATCATCAGCAAAGAAGGATAACTTGACTTCCTCTTTTCCTATTTGGATACCCCTGATTTCTTTATCTTGTTAATTGCTTGAGCTAGGACTTCCAATACAATGTTGAATAAGAGGGGTGAGAGTGGGCAGGCAGCCTTGTCTTATTCCAGTTTTCAGGGGAAATGTTTCCAGTTTCTGTCCATTTAGCAATGTGTTAGCTGTGGGTTTATCATAGATAGCCCTGACTATTTTGAGGTATGTTCCTTCTATACCTAGGTGTTTGAGGGTTTTTATCAACAAGGGATGCTGGATTTTATCAAAAGTTTTTTCTGCATCTAATGA
>NW_007081684.1:0-338 GCF_000164805.1 Carlito syrichta
GCGGCCACTTCACTCCAGTCTGGGTGACAGAGTGAGACCCCAACTCAAAAAAAAAAAAAAAGAAAAAGCATCGAATAAATTGGTGCATTTTCTTTTAAAAAAAATTTTTTTTAATATATATATTTTTATTTTAAAATTGGGGGGTACAGTTAAGGATTAGGTACACAAATATTCATTGTGCAGGTACCCTTGTTGATGAGGTGTGCCTCCCCTTCCCCAGGCAGATCTTGACTACTGTCAATCCCACCTCCCTTCCCCTCCCTGCCCCCCCCAATAGCTTCCTGCCACTATCAATTTTTCTTATAGTATTACGGTAGTTGTTCAAGGTCCACTTATGA
>NW_007081685.1:0-423 GCF_000164805.1 Carlito syrichta
TAAAGAAAGATATTGACTCTAACACCATCATAACTGGGGACTTTAATACTCCACTCACAAGCCTAGACAGATCATCAGGACAAAAAATCAGCAATGAGTTCCGGAACCTCAATGTGACTCTTGACCAAATAACTTAATTGATATCTACAGATACCATCCAAAGACCACAGAGTACACATTCTACTCATCACCACATGGAACATATTCTAAGATCGACCACATAATTGGTCATATATCAAGCATAAGCAAATTTAAAAGAACCGAAATTTTACCATGTACCTTCTCGGACCACAGTGGAACGAAAATAAACATTAACACCAACAAGGTGCCCCCAAAACCCACAAAGATATGGACACTAAACAGTATGATGCTAAACAACTCCTGGGTCAAGGATGAAATCAAAACAGAGATCAAAAGATACCT
>NW_007081686.1:0-433 GCF_000164805.1 Carlito syrichta
AGGAATCTTGGGTTCCAATTCCACAAGATCTTTATGGGAGTCTTTCTCTTGATATCCAAGCAACTGGAATTCTAGGTCAGCACGAAATATCTCGGAGAATGGCTGAGAATGGAGCAGGAAATTCAGTAATGGGAGTCCTCATATACAGAACACTACAGGTCCTGTTGCTATGGAAGAACAAGGAATCTTGGTTACACGAGTCCTCCATCCCAAAAAACTACAGAGCGTCTTGCTAAGAGAAAACCACCAAGCAGGTTTTGGGAGTAGGAATATGGATAATGGGAGTGCTCATATACAGGAAATTGCACTGTCTATTGCTAAGATAGAATAAGGAATCTGGTTTACACGTGTCCTCCAACACAAAAAAAACTTCAGGGTGTCTTGCTACGGGCTAAACACGACTTTGAGTTTTTGAAGCATAAACTAGGGAAAT
>NW_007081687.1:0-384 GCF_000164805.1 Carlito syrichta
AGTCCAGTCTCTTTCTTTCTCCCCTCTTCTCTTTCTTTCTCTTTATCTTTCCAGAATAATCGCCGACACTGCCACACCTTCCAAGGGATCCCCTAAATCTCTCTGCGGGGGCTGACCCCCCTCAGAGCTGATAACTGAGATAACAGTAATAAAGAATACTGTGACTGAAATAAATAACAAACTGATAAGCATGGAAAGCAGAATTAGCCAAGCAGAAGAAAGCATCTCAGAGCTTGAGGACCAAAATACAGAACTAACTCAAACTGAAAAAAACACAGAAAACAAGCTTAAAAAGACAAAACAAAACCACAAGAGATGAGCAAAAACTTCAAGAGACCAAACCTAAGAGTAATTGGCCTTCCTGAGGCAGAAAGAGAGACAGAG
>NW_007081688.1:0-344 GCF_000164805.1 Carlito syrichta
ACCTCTATTAGGGCTTATTTCTTCCATATTTTAAACCAGTCTTATGTCTCTTAAAAAAAACATAATTGCAATTGTGTAATGCCCCTTTAAAAATAAATCAGTGAATATATTGTATTCAAGGTAGTATTTGTTTCTTTATCCATGTTCACAGGAAAGTTTGACTGCTTTTATTCAACACTTTGGCTATCAAGGTTGTATTGAATGGCAGTCCTCTTTTCTGTACCCTAGAAGCATTTTTTTTGTATGATGTCATTTATAAAAGTTCTTATTCAGTGGTAATGACGTCTGAGTTCCCATAGTATTTTTGTAGAAAAGTTTTTATAACAAAGTCAATTTCTTTAATA
>NW_007081689.1:0-415 GCF_000164805.1 Carlito syrichta
CAGGCTTTTTTTTTTTTTTTTGAGTTGGAGTCTCACTCTGTCACCCAGACTGGAGTACAGTGGCACACTCACAGCCACCACACCTGGCCCTGCTGGGTTCCAATGATCCTTCCGCCTCAGCCTTCCAAGTAGCTGGAACTACTGGCGCGCACTACCACGCCTGGCTAATTTTTGATTTATTGTAGAGATGAACTCTCACTAAGTTGCCCAGGCAGGTCTCAAACCTACGGGCTCAGGCAATCTACTTGCTTTGGCCTCCCAAAGTGCTGGGATTACAGGCTGAGCCACGGAGCCCATCCAAGGGAAGCAGGCTTCTTAAATAAGCCTTTTTTTCTTTCCATCAACTCTTTTTTTTTTTTTTGAGTTGGAGTTTCACTCTGTCGCCCAGACCGGAGCGCAGTGGCCGCTCCCAGCC
>NW_007081690.1:0-336 GCF_000164805.1 Carlito syrichta
GTAGCTGGAACTACAGGCACGCGCTACCACGCCCAGCTAATTTTTGATTTATTGTAGAGATGAGGTCTCACCAAATTGCCCAGGCGGGTCTAGAACCGGCGGGCTCAGGCAATCTACTCACCTCAGCCTCCCAAAGGCTCGGGATTACAGGCTGAGCCACTGAGCCTGCTTAGATTCAATTTCTTACTTCAAATTTAATGCACATAGCTCTTTGGATTTGAATTACACAATTGGTAATATAATTAAATTACTAAAATAGAAATACAAGTCAGGCTCGGTGGCTCAGCCTGTAATCCCGTGCTTTGGGAGGCTGAGGTGAATGGATTGCCTGAGTCC
>NW_007081691.1:0-418 GCF_000164805.1 Carlito syrichta
TTAAAAAGTGGGCAAAAGACATGAATAGACACTTCTCAAAAGAAGATATACGGGCTGCCAACAGACACATGAAAAAGTGCTCAGCCTCACTCATCATCAGAGAAATACCAATCAAAACCACACTGAGATACCACCTAACCTCTGTAAGAATGGCCATCATTAATAAAACAAACAACAACAGATGCTGGGGAAGATGTGGAGAAAAAGGACCACTTCTACACTGCTAGTGGGAATGCAGACTAGTGCAACCTCTTTGGAAGACAGTGTGGTGCTTTCTGAAGGAACTAGAAATTGACCTTCCATATGACCCAGCCATTCCCCTATTGAGAATACACCCAGAGGAACTCAAATCATTCTACAAAAAAGATATCTGCACATGCATGTTTGTTGCAGCTCTATTCACAATAGCAAAAACATG
>NW_007081691.1:925-66672 GCF_000164805.1 Carlito syrichta
TGCATAATCAATGTTTATATACCTAACCCTGAATTGTACCCCACATATTTATAATAAACAAATTAATTAATTAAAAAAAGAGGAGGAACTGGGCAGTGATGAGAGGAAGGGAGTTAAGACAGGAAACAAAAGATGCAGACTTGACAGCTGTTTTGATTTTCTTAAATATGAAAAAGACTTTAATATGTTGTGGGTTAAGAGAAATAAACCAGAGAAACAGGAAAACTGAATATGTGTTAAAAAAAAAACCAAACAAACAGAAAAAAGTGATAGAATTGTCAAGGTATAAGAGGATAAAGGATGGGAATCAAGAATTGTGGACAAATTTAGGTTGTAAAGGAGTGGGATACACATTTGTTTAAGACATGAGAAAATGAGGACATTTGGGAAAGATATAAAGGGGCACTGAGTTATAGCTGTTTTTTTTTCAGTGTTGGAAGAAAATGCAGATTGGAGTGATCTATAATCTGGTGTCTGTCAAGGGGCTGGAGATGAGATGAGAAGAAAAAGATATAGGATATAGAAGAGAACATCTGAGGAAGCATATTTATATACTGATTTTATACATGGACAGTGCTGTTGAAAGAGAAAAATATAGTAGAAAAAAAACAAAGAAAAGAAATGACAAAGAGAACACGCGGAAAAAGGAAAAGGAAGAGGTGGAGGCAAGAGGTGGTAAATACTCAGTGCCTATTTCCAGTTTTTAAAAATTTTTTTTATTAGGATTGTACTTTTTATTACATGTTGCTCTGCACTCCTAATCCAGAATATGCTCCATACTTTTAACATGTCATGGTGCTCAGATGTATGCATAGTGAACACAGACAACTTTAACAGTTACTTACCTAGTCTTTGTAGTAGCTTGTTACTAACCTACCCTAAGAGAGCCTGAGAAAACTGAGAAGATGTTGTCAGGCTGTTCCAAGCTCGTTAAGATACCGACTGGCATCAATTTACCCCTCCTCAGCAAAGATTTATCAAGAGCTTACTCGATGCTAGACAATGTTCTAGGACAGAAGAAACTATGACCTGTGTGCTATATTTAACTTGCTGCTTGTTTTTATAAGTAATAATTTTATCAGAACACAACCATGCTCCTCTAAGCTTCTGGGATGCCTGCTTACCTTTGTACTTGAGTAGTTGCAACAGTACCATATAAACAGTATCATATGGTCCATAATGACTAAAATAATTTTAAGTTTCCCTATACAGAAAAAGGTTGCTGAATCTTGTGGAACAAGCTGTGCATCTGTGAACAAAGTAACAACTTATATAATTATGGTATTTTGTTTAGTGGGACATTTCTTTTCTTTTTTTTTTTTTTGAGTTGGAGACTCACTCTGTCACCCAGACTGGAGTGCAGTGGTTGCTCCCGGCCACCGTGGCCTCAACCTGCTGGACTCTGGCGATGCTTCCGCCTCAGCCTTCCAAGTAGCCAGAATTACAGGCATGCGCTACCACACCCGGCTGATTTTTTGATTTATTGTAGAGATGAGGTCTCGCTGCCCAGGTGGGTCTCGAACCCGCGGGCTCAGGCAATCCACTCACATTTATTTTCAAATAGTAATGGAAAATTTTATATCTCTGTTTTGAGCAATTGCAAATAAAATGTGATGCATTGACAAGCAATATCAACATGATTTCAGATCATCAGGGTTTGGTAGTAAAAAATCAAAGCAGCAGCACCGTTTGAAAACTCAAAGCTTACCATATCCTCACAGGATTGGCAGATATGTCATTTTCCAGATGGTTTCCACGTCCTTAGACAGTAGTATCCTTTCTCCCTTGGGAAGCTGAGTCTGCTGAAAAGGCTTTTGGTTGCATGTACCTAACCAGTGCTGATGGAGAGTAGATGACAGGATGCAAGGTGTTCTTGGGCAGCGCCCAAATTCTCCAGAAATTTTCATGTGGGTTGATGTATACTGTTGATTTTTTAAATTATGCACGAGCAGAAAGATTGTAGAATAACTGAATTAGGGCCATTGGAAAAGAGGCTGCTAGCTGTCTCGTTCCATTAAAAGGAGAGAGGAAGAGGGACAGGGAGTGGAAGAGAGAGAGGGAGCGATAAAGAGAGAGGAAGGGAAGGAGAGAGAGGAAGAGATGGGGGAGAAAGAGAGGGACGGAGAAGAGAGGAGAGAGAAAGAAAGAGAGAGAGCGAGAGAGGGAGAGAGAATATCACATCTCAGCATATCAGGTGCTTTCCAGTTTTAATGGAAGGCCTGCACTTCCACTTGGGGCTTTAAAAAAAGGGAAGGAAAAAAGAACCCAGACCAGATTGTTTTCACCTTGGATTCCCTTTGAATTAAACGCAGACAAAGTGTGCTTTACTTAGGCATGTCTAGCCCAAAGGAGGAAGATGGCTATTATGTTCTAATTCTTGACTTTTGTCTCTATGTATCAAAATCAGGTTACTAATTAGCAGCTGAAGCAACAATCATTGAATAATGATCCAGTTAGAAACAAAATAGTGAGAAACATGTACATCAAGGAAACACAATTAGTCTGTTTCCTTGCTATGACTGATTCTTTTTATACTATAATTTCCAAGTTGATAGTCTGCTAAAATAAAAACTTCTAATATGACAGTTGATATTAATGACCATCTATCAAATTGTGTCATATTCTTTTGTGTCTTATTTGACTTCTGTATTCATAGTCAAGAAAGATGAGCTTTGGAATGAAAGAGCCAGGCAGAGTTTGCTAAGGAGGGCATCACATCAAAGATGTGCAAAATATTTTAGACATGTCCCTGGCTGTTTGGAATGAATTCAAACTCTGGGGCTCCACTGATTTGCTTCCTGTGGCATACTGACAGCACCAGCAAGGAAACAAGTGAACGAACAGATGTTTGGTATCTGAAAATACTCATGGAGAATGACCAGGATGCCTGAAGACTGAATATGGGAAAGTGTTTCAAGGTTGAATGTGGAATTCTTCAAGTTATAGAAATGCTTGGATTCAGAGGAAGACCTGTAGGAGTAGGTGCAAACAAAATTACTTTAAGCTCTCAGAAGCATTAAGGAGCAACAGCAATCAGCATGGCTTCACTGGGAAGGAGCAATGTCCCACCAAGCACATTTTCTCTTTAACAAGTTACTCGAGTTTTGTAACAGGACAGCATGGCAGACTTAAATGTAATTTGTCTTCATCATGACATGTAATGTTATATAAATGATGTTCCAGTTAAAAAGTACTGAAGCTGCATGTATCCATATCTATGCAAATGCTCCAGTGAAAGATAGCAAGTGTATAACATACCATGTAGCTAAAGATTTCAATCAAATATTATGTTCATGGGAGAATTACGTTTTTTGTCTTTGCACGTTCACGTGTCCATGTGTATGTTCCTTGCCTTTCCATAATTTATATAAATGTCAGCTTTTCCAAAGCTTTCTAACCAAGAGAAAGTCAGGAAAGTCAGGGGAAACTTTGCAAATTTCTTGGCTTACAATGTTGAAAGAGAAGCCCAGGACCAGAGCTTAGCCTGTTTCTTATGGAAGCAAACAAAAGGGGAAGTTGAAAACATGATTTTACTTTACATTTTATCAATGAATATAATCTTCATTATATTAGTTGCAATTTATAATCTACTAGGATCAAGAAGGATGAGAAAATAGAAGGATTAATCATGTAAAACCTTCATAACTTTCACAAGATTCTAAATTTAAGATGCATATTTAAGTTCACATATGTGATAACAACATCTGTTTATTTTTATTCAAAGACGGCTTATAATAATACTATGCAATATTCATATAAGATTTTAATGCATTTTAAGATATTAATGATGGTCTTATAGCATAACAGTCTGGGAAGTTGTAGAATAGAAGTGAACTTTATGTAATGTTATCTAAACACAACAGGTTTCATTTTCTGATGGACAGATTATAAGACAAGTAAACAACATAGTTATGTTCTAAAAATTGTTTTACTATCGATAACTTGTACACTTTTTATTTGACTGCCATGACCCGTCTTTCTACACAGGGAGAATGACAATAATTCTATTTTGTATATATTTGGTTTACATAAAAAATTAGCTAAAGAAATCTGCTTCAAGAAAGAAAGGTATTGTAGAAAAAAGCATTTGTTAAGTTATTGTGATAGATCATGAAACTGAACCAAATTTATAATTGGTCTAGAATGTACTTATATCCTCTCTGTTATTACTGCACATGCATTAATTTTATTCAGCATAAAACAAATGGGGGAAGACAACTAGATTTTCTTTCCAGATGGTATCAGAACAGCAAGGTCAGACTTGAAGAAAGGCTATCCCTTTTTGCAGAGAACTCAAAATTTATCACCTCTCATTTCAGTTATAAAACTTGTTTTTTCATATTTTTCTCTGGATTCTTTGGCTTGTGATCCATGAGAAGAGAAATGTATGGATCTTAGAAACTGATCTGCTCTTTCTCATCCACTGAGTATCGATAGCTTGCCTCTATCTCTATACTTTTCCTAGATTTTTAATTGCTTTCTTTCTTTTTGGTCTCAGAGGAGCGTTGCAAT
Organism: Carlito syrichta; assembly: GCF_000164805.1. Taxonomy (NCBI): domain Eukaryota; kingdom Metazoa; phylum Chordata; class Mammalia; order Primates; family Tarsiidae; genus Carlito; species Carlito syrichta. Next base: position 5,438 of record NW_007081691.1, read on the forward strand.
ATGTTGGAATACCAAAACTTCCTGGCAAAAGTGGAGAGCAAGCAGCTCATTTTTCAAGGACTTTACAGTCTGTTCTCTGCCTTAGCCTGCTCCAAGAGTTAGTTCTCATACAGCTTCTCAATATTTTCATAATTAGCTGCCCAGAATTCTCATAATTTGTAAACACAGTAAAATGGCTGTCAGACACTTAGTATGGTAAAAGTGGACGGGCAAAAAAAGACCAGCTTCCTTACGCCATTTGCATTTGACTTGGGGAGAAAGCTGGGTCCATGCCCACAGCAGTTAAATGATCAGGCGCACGACTCAAAGTGATTTTTCTTGAGGTGTCAGTGCCACACACAACTACCATGTGTTCTTTCTTGGCCCAGGCTGGTTTTGCTGATCTTCCAGAACTCTGAAGGCTGTACCCCATCCCCAGTTTTACATCCATTTTTCTCTGCCAAGGTGAAGGCGGCAAAAACCACACATGTTTTTATTTCTCCCCTCTCTGGGCAGAGCTGATTGTCTGGATGAGCATCTTCCACATCAGCGAGTGCTGGTATTTCGCCTGGCACAATGGTCAGGATGGATATGGCACCGAGGGAGCACACAATGGAAAACAAGTCTTCACGGTAACTCAAGTTGAAGCTGCCAGGCGGCGGGACCTTCCCGTATCCTGAGTCCAAGCTGCTGGTTGACGAACTGGAATGTTGAGCCAGAAAACGCTGGGGAAAGCGAAGAGCAAGGGCAAAGGAACATGGAAAAAAAATGGTGGAGCATCAAATGTATGCTCTTAACGGAGTGAGAAAAAGCACATGGGAGATGTTTGGCAGATATCTAGGCAGAATACAGGATTCATTGGTGGTTTTCAAGTTGTAGGTCCAGCTTGTTTCACACAAACACACGCAGATCGATTTAATAATTACTTAGGATTTCCAGCACACTGACTGGTTTTTACTAATGTTTATTTTTTAAAATCTTGCTTCTTTTCTTGAGTTCTCTTGTTTTGCTGAAGAGCACAATTTGCCATTTAGAAAACAATCTTTGGGGGTATTTACCTCAGAATATGTCTTCATTTTTGCCTCTGGTCTTGATAAAATAGTAGCTGTTTTTGTTAGGAATCTGTCTTTTCTCTCTGATATTTTTGTCTTCATCTTCCAATCTAGTATGCTGCATCTATCTGAGGTATTTATTGTTTTGTGAAGCCAGTGTGCACATTTAGTCTGAGGATGTATATGTTCAATTTTCTATTGTTTCTATAAAACTTTATTTTTACTGTTCTCTCTATTCTTTGCTTCTAGGGCCTCTCATTCTCCATATTATCTAACTTCTTTCATGTTTTGAAACAACTCTTTATGCTCTAGGTATTACTTTCTAATTCACTAATTCTTTTACGAACTAGTTCAAGACTAAACTGTATCCTGTGTATTAAGTTAACTTTTACTTTATTTCATATTTATTTCTTTTGTAATATTGATTTGCTTTTATCTTTATTTTTATTCATGTCTGCCTGCTTTTACCTTAGAACATTTCTCATTTCTGTGACTGTTTTTCACTACTTTCTATGACTGAGGATTTTAGGCACACTCAAAGTAACTTCCGACTGGTCTATTATTTGCATCTTGCACAGTGTGAATTCTCTTGATCACTGTGTTTGTTGACTGTCTTTCTTTTTTTGTTTTGTTTTGTTTTTAAGATTTCACAGGCATCATTTTTATTATACAGATGTGGTGTACAATTCAGGGTTAGATATACGAACATTGATTATGCTGGTACCCTTGTTGATGAAATGTGCCCTTCCCTCCCCTGGAAGTTTCCCTCAACTGCCAATCCCACCCCACCTCTCCTGGCAGCTTCCCACTACTGCCAATCCCTTTCTTATAGTATTATGATAATTGATCAAAGTCCACTTATGAGGGAGAGCATATGGTACTCTGTTCTTTGTTTCTGTGATAGATCACTGGGTGTGATAGACTAAATCAATTCAGGTGACTGTGAAGTCCATATGTTTGTCTTTCTTTATGGCTGCATACTATTCCATCGTGTATATGTACCACATTTTTTTATCCAGTCCAGCTTCGATGGGCAGCATGGTTGGTTCCATGTTTTTGCTATTGTGAATAGAGTTGCAGCAAACATACGTGTGCAGGCATCTTTTTTGTAGAATGATTTGAGCTCCTCCGGGTGTATTCCCAATAGGGGAATTGTATGTAAGGTCAATTTCTAGTTCTTTCAGAAATTCCCTCACTGTCTTCCAAAGAGGTTGCATTAGTTTGCATTTCCATCAGCAGTATAGAAGCATTCCTTTTTTTCTGCATCCTTGCCAGCATCTGTTGTTTGTTTTATACATGATGACCATTCTTACTGGGGTTAGGTGGTATCTCAATGTGGTTTTGATTTACATTTATCTGATGATTAGTGAGGCTGAGCACTTTTTCATGTGTCTGTTGGCTGTCTGGATATCTTCTTTTGAGAAGTGTCTATTCATGTCTTTTGGCCACTTTTTAATGGGGCTGTTTGTATTTTTCCTTTCAGTACGTTGTTTGTGTACCTTGTAGATCCTAGATATTAGGCCTTTGTCAGATATACAGTTGCAAATATTTTTTCCCCATTCTGTGGACTGTCTCCCTGCTCAATTGTCTTTCTTAAGGTAAACTTTTCTTATGTGCTTTGAAATTTTAGGTTGTATACATAGTTTAGATGGTGGGTACTTTAATTTCTACCTCTTTTTTTTCTTTTTTTGAGTTGGAGTCTCACTCTCTTGCCCAGGCTGGAGTGCAGTGGCATGCTCATGGCCATAGCAGCCTCGACCTGCTGTGCTCCAGCAATCCTTCCACCTCAACCTTCCAAGTAGCTAAAACTACAGGTGCATGCTGGCACACCCAGCTGATTTTTTGATTTATTGTAGAGACGAGGTCTTGTCAAGTTGCCCGGACTGGTCTCAAACCTGTGGGCTCAGGCAATCCACTTGCCTTGGCCACCCAAAGTGCTGGGATTACAGGCTGAGCCACCGATCCTGGCCTGGATCTCTTCTTTTTATCCAATAGCTTTGAGAATGATGGTCCTGCCCTCTCAAGGTGGCTCTGTTGTATGATATTGGGATAATGCTGACAGTCACTGAATCAGCAGATGGTTTGACTAAGGTCCTAGTCTTTTTCTGCACTTGTCTCTGCTTTGGTCCATGTCTCAAGGCAGCTTTCTCATTCCAGGAAGAAATCTAGCCCTTTTCCATAGGTAGCATTACCGAATCAAACCACTGATTTTTTTACGTTATGTCTGGTGACAGTTTTCCACCAGATGAGGGATTCATTGTGTCTCTATCAAGCTACAGAAACCAAACTTCAACAAACTGTCACTCCAGGAGCTCAGCGGTACTAGTTCTTAATTCTCTGCTTACTGCAGCGTGCTTCTGTTACATTTCAAGTTCATCGATTTGTTCATCTAGCAATTGAACAACCCTAAGCTTTTTTGTTTATCTTTAACATTGTTACCAAGAACTACTATATGTTTGAAATAGTGCTATTAAACTTGGTCTCTGTGTCATTAGGACCTGTAAATTAAAGCCTATCATTTTAAAGAAATTGTCACAAATATCTGCCCTGGATTGGGCAATGAGGTTATCTATCTCCTGGTATAGTTTCAGTTAAACGGCGGGATCAGAATCCAAATTATGATCTTCTTCTTTGAATCTTATGCAATGATACTGTTCTCTTTACCTGTAACATTTTGCTTATGCCTGAAATGCTGGATTTCCCTAACTGAAATGTAACCTTCTGTGTCCATGGTTGTTTTCTTCACTAGAGTCTGAGCATCTTGGGGCCAGGTGTGTATGCCCCCAGTGCCTGGCAGGAAACCTGGCATGGCAGACCCTAACCTTGATGGAATCAGCAAACAAATAAATACGGGAATGAAGAATTAATGAATCGACATATGAGAGAGTGAATGAACCCAGAGATTTGTCTTATTTTTCTCACTGTTCTTTCTCTATTTCCTTTCTTATCTCTGCTTCCCCTTTTCCATGGTCCAGAACATTCTACAGCTTTCTGAAAGCCTCCTGATATTTCTTTGCTAAAAACAAGAGAATGAATTGATCTTCTGTTATACCTTCCTTTTTTTCCCCCAGATCAATGTATTCGATATTTGGATTATTTCTTCAACTCTTTTTCTATATTTTAAACTCTGGATCTATTTTAATTGAATAATATTGAATTTCTGCATCATATTTAACAAGTTTTAACATATTTTTCCTCTGAAAGCAGCTCCTGCTCATGGCTTCTGGATGTCTGTCAAGGGCACTATTATTCTCTCAGTCTGTCATGCTCAAAATATCAGAGCCATATTAGTCACTGAGTCTTATTGAATTGTCCTTCCTAATGCCTTTCGCAATGATCCATTATGCTTTCACAAACACAAAAGTAAATAATAATAATGCCAACAGTACATGAACTCTAATAATAGCTTAACTTCTTTTTTTTTTTTTTTTGAGTTGGAATCTCACTGCATCGCCCAGGCTGAAGCGCTGTGACACACTCATGGCCACCCAGTGTTGACCTGCTGGGCTCTGGTGATCCTCTTGCCCCTGTCTTCCAAGTAGCCAGTACTACAGGCAGGCGTTACCATGCCCAGCTAATTTTTGATTTGCTGTAGAGACGAGGTCTCACCAAGTGGCCAGGGCTGGTCTCAAGCCCGCAGGCTCAGGTAATCCACTTGCCTCAGCCTCCCAAAGTGCTGGGATAACAGACTGAGCCACCAATAGCTAAACCTCTATCAAATGAATTGTCAAGCTTCTTCCTATGGAATGGGTAATATTCTAAGTGTTTCACATGTGTTTAACTCATTCAATCCTTAAAACAAAAGATGTTACTGACAGTAATATTAAATTCTCATTTTGTAGATGAGTGAACTGAAGGCCAGAAGTAAAATCTTAACTGAGTCTTTATTGCAATAATACTGGTGTTATTGCAAGAGCTTCTTAATATTCCCACCTGCAGTCTTATAGACGTTTGTCCATAGGAGGATCTCAGCATTTCAGACTTGTTAGGTCAGTGATTTGTCATGGAAGTCTTTTAGGTGAAAGGTACCTGTTTATTTCTAGACTGGAAAAAATAAACCAGGAATTTTTTCAGTCTTATTTTCAAATTTGCAAAATCATCAAAATTCTCCAATAGAGTGAGATCATGTACATGTCTGAATCTTAGAAGTTTCACCTCGTGTTACTAACAATACTAAGAAGTTATAAGGTGACATAATCTTGTCTCATTATGATTCTGTACTAAAACATTGGGTCATGAGGTCTGAGAGGTAAGAAATGAGACCTGTTTGGCCTCTAGTGTAGGTATTTTGCTAAGTCAAGCTTCCATCTACCAACTATATATTCCTTCTCTTCCTAACACAATTTTTAATTCCTCTTACAGAGAAGAACCCTTAAGTCCTCATCCATGAAGTATGATGCCTAGAATAATCTAAAAGATGGATGCTTTTTAATATCATTAAGATGTTAGCAGTAGCTCAGATTTTAGAAAAATTGGAAAGTCAAGAAATCTCCAGGAAATTTCTGGTAGAGTAAGAAATAGCACATTAAGTATGGAGGTCGGCACAGGTCCTTAGAAGAAGATATCTGAATGGGAGGAGGGACTGACGTATTATCAACTCCTCTGCTGCTAGAAGATAGAAGACCAATATTTGGGTCTTTTTGAGGTGAGCAGATCATCAGTCTTGTGGTCTTCTGAATTCAGTTTCCTGTCCATATATATTCACTCTGTGCTCCAACACTTGTTGACCTATAGAGACCCAGACTCTGCTTGTAGTTTAGGAAGTCACTCCTCCTGAAAGTTAGGGAAATTTGAGAGGCTTCCATGTTGTAAAGGGAGCTCAGAATTCATTGGGGACCTTATGACTATTGCTGAAGCATAGCCCTTGAGAAATTAGAATCCAGAGAGACAATTCTAGGGACAAGCCTCATGTCAATGAGAAAAGATCTTCAACCAGGGAAAACTGGTGACATTTCAGCTCCATTTCTTACAGTAAAGGTAATCAGAATGTGCTTGTGTCCTTAACGATTTGGTGTCCTTAACAGATTCTCATTTATGACCTCGGTCAAACATTAGCATGTGTCAGAATTATCAGGAGGGTTTGTGAAAACACAGAGTATGGAGATCTGTGTCCAGTTTCTGATTCAGTAGAACTGGAGTGGGCTGAAAATTTGCATTTCTAACAAGTTTCCAAGTGCCACTGATGCTGCTGGTCTGGAGTTTGCACTTTGAGTGTGTGATCTAGGCTACAAATAAATTTACTTGCAACAGCAGGATATCAAGAAATCTATATATGCTTTACTTATATTTCACATCTTTTGCTCAAATACCATTCTGAAAAAAAAATTGTGTTGTCTTACTTTTTTTTTCCTTCCTGAGCTGTTATTTTCAATGAAAATTTAGTCACCTGATCTAACTCAATATTACTCTTCATGTCCATGTCATAGTGCTTTTGTCTAATATACACATTTTATTCATTTTTCTAGCTAAAACCTATCAAAGATGTCCCATCTGTTTAGTCTATTATGAGAAATCCCCTATCTCTTGAGCTTTCTACTTTGCTTTATCAACTAAGATGCTCTCATTCACAAGTAATAAAAGAAAGTAAATTAGTTAGTTCTTGATGATTAATACACCACCTCTAAAACTCAGTGGTTTAAAACAATAAACATTTATTATTGTTCATGAGTCTATGGGTCATCCAGGCAGATTTTCTGGTCTTGGCTGTTCTCACACATATGTCTGTGGTCAGCTGGTGGTTGGGTAGGCAGCTCTGCTGATTTTGGCTTGACTTTCCCGCATGTTTGGGTGTGGGCTCAGTGTAGACTAGTCTTGGATGTCCTCAACTGAGACGACTCAGCTCTTTTCCATGCAGTCTTTCATTATCTACAGGCTGGCCCAGGCTGATAGTCATGGCAGTGGCAGGATTTTAATAGAGAGAGCAGAGACACTCAAGGTCTTTTGTGGTCTAGGCTCAGAACCAGCACGCCATTACTTTTGTCACATACTATTGGATAAAGCAATTTTTGTAGTCAGAGTGAGCAGATGCTATAAAGCTGCAAGGCAAAGAGCTTGGATCCACAAGCATCGTTAGTTGAGGCCATCGATGCAATCAACCTGCCACGATAAACAATATGAAATTTGCTTAAATCTTGCATATATTAAGTATCTCTCATAATAGTAAACCAAAATGCAGTGTGGACTACAGAGTTCTTTGACTAAATGACTCAACAACGTCATCAAGGACACAAACACTTTCCAGATTTCCTCTCAGCTATTCTCAGTCTATTGGCTCATCTTCAGGCTGGCTCATTTCAAGGCCTCAACCAGCTATCAGCAATAATTGAAAAAATATACCTCAGTGTTCATATTTGGTGAATTATTTTATGCAAGCATTCAGAGAACCCCTCTCCTGTGTTTCGTTGGTTCAACTAGGTTATGCCCTCCATTTCTAAACCAACCACTTGTTTTGAGTTGCAAGTAAGAGACTTCCTTCCGTACCAAAAGTGACTTAAACAATTGAGGTCATTAATATTTTACATAACAAGAAGATTAGAGTTATGGCAATTCTGGGATAGGCTTGTTAGGTTAACAATATCATAAAGAAATACATCTCCTCTCATTCATTTTTTCTGTTAACCTCAGGACTGACAAATTCTCCTTTCTTGCTGCAACTCTAATCATTATGTTCTTACACAACAACCAAAATGAGGAAAGAAAGATTACGGGGAGGAGAACGTTCTCTCTTTATAACAAGTAGACAATTCTATCTCAAAAGTCCCTGAGCAGTTTTCCCTTTATGTCTAATTGGCTACATTGCTACCTCTGGCCTCAAGGGAAGCTGGAAAAATGAGCATCTATATCTGCTCTCTCTCTCTCTCATGGAAGTCGCTCTCTCTTGGAAGGCAAACGAATTAAAAGAACTGAGAACGGCTATTGCGTATGCAAAACATTTTGTCTCACAAATTTCATCACACTAAAATACTATCCCTTTAAATAAAGGTCTACACAATACTAATTACTTGGTGTTCATGTACTTGAATTACTAGGCAATTGAGGGTATGGATATTTCTTATCTGATTACCAGAAGATAAAGAGATAATTCTGAAAAGCAGAAAAAAATTGGTGCCTTCAGATATTAACGGTCGCTCAAGACATGGATTTTATTTGAAAAAAGTTTTTAGGCTAAAACTTTTATTCATTGTTTGTGATTGAGTCACAAGTAAATGAGACTAGGCCCTTATCCTCTGTAAAGTCAAGGGTCCGGTGTGAAGTGTGCCTTAGTTTCCATCCTTTTGCAGGTAACCCTTTCATGCCTAGAACTTGTGTGTGGAAGTAACTAATATTCTGTTATCAGTGGTGCATGGCCTACTAGCCACCCCTATTTCAGCTCTGTAGGATGTGTCCTGTATCTTGGTCTTATTCTTACACCTGTTATTCATCACATGTCATTGGGTTGTTTGATGTAGAGCCCTCTTCTTGGGCTGCCTGACAATCATAAATTCATTCAGAATCCTACAAATGAGTTGTTGAGTGAATGTGTTATCCTTTCCAAATTTGCCATTACATCTAAGCTGGCTTGTACTCAACCTGCAGGTCCAGGTGGTTAAAGGAACAATTGAGGGACACAGAGGTCATTGAATCACTTAGCACATAAGAAGGATGAAAAACCATACAATAGATTTTGGGGGCAAAGATCTCACATTGCAAAAGTTTCCAATGACGTGGTGATATTAACAACAGATAGATTCACCCACTCCTAACAGTGCTCTCCCTTTCTCCTGGTTGGTGCCTTTAAAAAACATAGCTAAAGAAAACACTGAAAACTTTCTGGCTAAGAGCATGTTACCAGACACTCTATCTTGCTTATTTTCCCCTAATGGAATATAAATGATGGGTTATGAGTCACCCATCACAACTCACCATCCTAAGCTCAACCATCAAATGCTGGCTTGAAGGAATGAGAGGCATGTGGTTCAGAAGAAGACGATATATCAGAGAAGCTCAGAAACAAAGGGTACCTGAAGGTCAGTAAATGCTTTTCCCTTGTCAACTAAGCCAGAGCTTCCTTTCTGAAGGGGCTGTGATTTCAGCCTCTTCAGTTAGGAGCTTAGTTGAACAACGGGAATGATTAGTTCATTTCCCAGTCAGAGTTTATTGTTGCAGGAATGGTTTTAATATACCCAGGGTTTTGGCTTTGGTTTCTGCTTTCAAACTCCAGCAAGTCTTGAATTGTTTATTGAATCTATGTTGAGAAACAGAACACAAAGATGAAGCTAATAATTGGCAAGAGTCCCAATCCTTGTGTCATTAATTAGAGTAAGGGTAATTCGGGGAAAGTTTGCTGATTTGAAGTGCTTGCTTCCAGACGTTTTCTTGGGGAAGGGGTTATAATGCGGAATTTTAATTTTTAAAATTTTCTTGTATTTATTATTGCATTAGGAAGCAGAAGAAATGATGCGTGCTTAGTAGATATTTTGTTTCATTGGTACATTTTCCAAAGGAGAATAAACCCACTCTTTTCTTGATTATTATTTGCAACCCCAAATCTAATTGCATCAATCAGTTGAATACTTAGCATAAGAGAATTTTATTGAAAATTCACAGTAAAAGAACCACTATGCTGCATATTCCACTCACTTCTACCTGGGTAGCTGCATATTGACCTCATGTTTTACTTGGAGGATGGTCTACTCTATTGGAGAAGGAACAGTTTTCCAGTGCCTTCTAGAAGGGAACTCACTGATAGGAGGGAAGGATCTAGGCACTGTGATCCCCGAGCAGTTTTGTATCTTAGAAACCTGATCAACATTATGAGTTTGTCTTATTCCCTTTTGTATTTTTTGATTTATAGGAGGTTCCAAAGTGTCCCAATTCAGATTTGTATTAAGTGTGGACATAACACTAAGTTACAAATGTTGTCTGATATTTTCTATATTCCCTTTGGGTGTGTTCATGATAACTTGGTGGCATTACGAGCAGGAACAACATTGTGATCTACTCCAATGGCTTGTTCTGGATGAGCAAATTTATATTTCTTTTCAGCTTAGTCACTTTTGGAGTGAAATAGTAAAACGGATGGGAGCTTTGGTGGAGACTGAAATGTAAGCAATACAGCGTAGTCAAAAAACATACACAAATATAAAGTTCTGAAGATCCCTTTATTTGTGAGGTGACTTGCATCTTTATTTCTTCTGCAACATATTCAGAAATTCTATTATTTGTCACTTTGTATCCAGATGAAATGGTGGCACGCAGCACAAGGTCTCTGCAAGCAGTCCTTGTAAGCAATGGCCTTTGTGCTACCCTTTGTAAGATATTTACACGGAAACCTCAGGAGATTTTTTAAATTGAAAATCCTAGCGCACGGCAGGGTGTGGTGGTGTTGTCTAATACGTTCTAATGACAATGGGGTGTGTGGGTGTAATATATGGCAAGATCCCACAGGGCATCTATCTTCAGTCACTTGAAGTGCCAGGATTGCTCACCACACCCTATCTTGGTTTGGAAACTCTTCACAGAACAGAACACTCTCAGGCCAAAGCCTAAATGAGTTCCCATCTCTGAACAGAAAAAAGTATACATAAAACCAGACTCACTCCCATTTCTGATGTCTGGCCTATTGGGATACAGACAAGGAACTCAGACTCCAATATGCAGTCTATTTTTTTGTAGGTAGGATTGATTGGCTGGACATAAGCATGGAAAGAGAGCTGAAGTCTGTGTTTCGGAGGGCATCGAGAGGCAATTCTTTTCAAACCTTCCCCTTGGAAATTTCTTTCCCGTTTGTATTAGCATTATTACATCTTTCATCTACATTTAGAGATATGATTAAAATGAGCTGGTTCATAGAGATACTGTAGCATCTCAGCTCTATTCATGAAATTGTCTTGAAAGCTAAAAATAAAATGTATGTGCATACGTGTGTGTGTGTGTGTGTGTGTGTGTGTGAGAGAGAGAGAGAGAGAGAGAGAGAGATTGGTTACTTGGCATAGATTAAAATCTTCAAAAAAAATAGCAATTACCTATTGGAAGCCACAGTGGCCAAATTGACCTGTTCTCATCCTCCCCCTTTCCCTTCTTCCTTTAATTACAAGCCTGTGCATAAAATATGGATTTTCAGAAATGTTTCTTTTAATTTTGCATTAGTTTACCTGTGAAGAATATTTTCTTTTTTTTGAAAATGGGTCATGACTTTCAAAATGAATCAACTGAAAATGAGATTACTGGAGTTTCTAGCTTAATGATAGCTGCAAGAATGTCTCAGAGTTGGGTTTCTTGGCAAATGGGATAGGTTAATTTAGTTATAGGGATGATGATATGAATATGAAGAAAATAACATTGTACGTGTGTGGGGAGTTGATTTTCTGCTTGCAGTTTTGTCTTGCTGAAGACTGCTGTTTTCTTCACCCATATTCTGTTAACCCAGACAATCCTTCTCAACACTTTTAGCAGACATTTTTTCCCGATAGTTCTCTGCATACCTTTAATGAATGTTTGAGAGTATCACTATTTCTTCATCTTTTCATTTTATCTACCTTATTTTTTATTTTGGAATAATGGGGTACTGTGGTGATTGGTTACATGGGTGTATTGTGTGAAGCTGAGCTCTGGGCTTCTGATGAGCCCCTCCAACCCTGCCAGTAGTGCATATGGTACCCATAAGGTGGTTTTGTCTCTCTTATGGCCCCTCCTTCCCTCATTTAGCAGTGCCCAGTGTCTGTTCCCCCTTTCTTGGGTCCGTGTGTGCCCAGTGTGTAGTACCCACTTATGAGTGAGAACATGCGATGCTTCATTTTTGTTTTGGTGTTAATCCACTTAGAATGATGGTCTCCAGTGGCTTCCACATTGCTGCAAAAGATATTATTTTGTTTTTCTTTATGACTGAGTTGTATTTCCTAGTGTATCACATTTTATTTATCCAATTAGCTGTTGATGGGCATATGGATTGGGTTTTTCCTCTTGGAAATGGCCCTGCAGTACACATACAAGGGCAGGTGTATTTTTGGTAAAGCAATTCATGTTTCTTTGGGTGTATTCCCAGAAGTGGGACTGCTGGGCCGGATGGTAGCTTTTATTTCTTTTGAGAAATCTTTAAATTGTTTTCGACAGAGGTTGAACTAGCCTGCATTCCTACCAACAGTGTGCAAGCGTTCCCTTTTCTTTGCAACCTCACTAGCATCTATTGTTTTTTGACTTTTCAGTAATAGCCATCCTGACCATTGTGAGATGGTATCTCATTGTAGTTTTGCTTTATATTTCTCTGATGATTGGTGATGTTGACCATTTTTTTCTTATGTTTGTTGGTTGTTTATATGTATTCCTTTGAGAATTTTCAGTTTGCCCACTTTTCACTGTGTTCTTTTTTTTTCCTGTCGATTCATTGGAGTTCCTTTTAGATTCTGGATGTTAGGGCTTTGTTGGATGCTAGGCCTTTGTTGGATGCATAGTTTGCAAATATTTTTTCTCATTTTTGTGGGTTGTCTCTTTACTCTCTTGATGGTTTCCTTTGCTGTGCAGAAGATTTTTGACTTGATAGGATTCCATCTGTCAATTTCAGTTTTTGCTGCATTTGCTTTTGAGGACTTGATCATAAATTCATTGCCTACTCCAATTTTCAGGAGGATTTTTTTATGTTTTCTTCTAAGGTATAAATGGTGCTGCCAATTTTTCAACTTTTGAAGACATTGTAGGTCAAATAAAACTTGTTTTTAAGTATTTGATCCATTTTGAATTAATTTATGTATATGACGATAGGTAGCTGTACAGGCTCATTCTTCCGTATGTGGTTAGCCAGTTTCCCCAGCACTATTTGTTAAATAGGGTTTCCTTTCCCCAGTGCTTATTTTTATTGGCTTTGTGAAAGATGAGTTGGTTGTAGGTCTGTGATTTTATTTCTGGGTGCTCTAACCTGTGCCGTTGGTCTATGTGTCTGTCTTTGTATGAGTAACATGCTGTTTTGGTTATTTTAGCCTTGTAGTAAAGTGTAATAAAGTAGAATGTGATGCCACCAGTTTTGTTCTTTGTGTTAGGGAGTGGTTTAGCTATTTGAGCTTTTTTTCTTCCATATAAATGTAAGTCTAGGTCTATGAAAAATGTTGCTGATAGTTTGATAGAAAACGTGTTGAGTCTGTTTGACAGGGATTGTTTTGGGTAGCATGGGCATCTTGACAGTATTGATTTGTCTAGTCTGTGAGCATGAGAGGTTCCTCCATTTGTTTGTGTCATCTCTGGTTTCTTTGAACAGTGTTTTGTAGTTTTCATTGTAAAGATCTTTCATCTCTTGAGTTAGTTGAATACCAAGGTACTTTTTGTGTGTGGTTATTGTGAATGGGATTGTGTTTTTTATTTGGTACCCAGCCTGCTTGGTGTTGGTGTATAGAAATGCAGCTGTTTTGTGTATTGGTTTTGTATCCTGAGATTTTAAAAGTGGTTTATCAGTGCCAGGGGTTTTTTGGTGGAATTAATAGGATTTTCTAGGCATAGAATCAAACCTTCTGTGAAGAGAGATAATTTCTCTTTTCCTGTTTGGATAAATCTGAAGTCTTCTCTTGCCCGATTGCTGTGGCTAGTACTTCTAGTACTATGTTCAATAGGAGTGGTGGTCTTTTACTTTAAAAATTTATTTCTTAAGTTACCACTGTAGAAGATGGTGATTTGGTTATTCTTCTTTTTACACTTTGTCTTACAGGAGAGTGGTTTGGCAATTGTTATAAAATCAGTATTTATTTCTATATGGTATTATAGCTAAGAGCATTTTAATAACAGCTGAGACATATAGTATACTATAATTTTTAAATAATTTTTTGTTATTGATATTGCCTTATTTTTGTTTTTTGCTTTCTTTGTACAGATTATTAATTCAAGACTAATCTTTGCCTCAACTCTGTGCATGCTTCTTTGACATTTTGCAATTTATCAATTTTGTCTTCTGACCTGATCTTTCAAAATATTCAGACATCCTCTAGTCAAGATTGATTGCTCTCTGTATTAGCTACACAGCTGTTACACTAGAATTTCTCTTAACTAGCATCGATTTCTTTAATGTTTTCAAGTTGATTTCCTATTTTACAGAACCTGTGTCTTCTTTTTCCTCCAGATATGCTGTGGCAGTGTTTATGGGAAAGCAAAATGCTGACACCTTTTATGTATAAAGATGTCTCGACGGCACCTTCAGACAGAATAGAAGTTTAGCACAGTATATAATTTTTATACTGAAAGTAATGTTTTTAAAAATCTGATGACATTTTTCTACAGTCTTTTGATATTTAGAGGAATTATTGAAAAATCTATCATCATAGATTCCAGAAGGTTTATATGAAATCCACTTTTTTGGTGCTATAAAATTATGGAATTATTTGATAGTAGCAAGAGTTGACATTTTACAATGTTTTATCTTGGAATTGGTCCATTTTCACTCACTGTCCTAGAGATGTTATTTTGGATTTTTTTTCTGATTATTTCCTTTCCACTATTTCTACCATTTTATTTTTTTGTTTTTTATTTCCCTTATTTTATCTTCCAAACTTTATATTGAACTTTTCAGAAATTTATTCTCTTACATTTTTAATTCCAAAAGGCTTTTTAATTAACTGAAGTTAACTTTCCTCTAGTATATTGTTCTTTTTTCTTAGTAGCACTATCTATCTGAAAATATTAAAAATTTTGCTTAGTTTTATTCCTCCAACTAGCTGATTCTTTTCTTTCTTTCTTTCTTTTATAATCAATATTTTTATTATGATATTGTGAGGTACAGTTAAGGGTTAAGCATACAAATATGCTTCGTTCAGGAACCCTTGTTGATAAGAGGTGTCTCCCCATCCCCAGACATATTTACTATCGTTAATCCCATCTCCCTTCCCCTCCCCCCCGTAGTTTCCCACCACTGTCAGTCATTTTCTTATAGTATTATGTTGGATGTTCAAGGTCCACTATTTGAGTGAGAACATGTGATACTCAGATCTTTGTTTCTGTGAGAGATTACTCAGTATTATAGACTCTAGTTCCATCCAGTTTGTTGGAAAATCCATGATTTTGTTCTTTTTTATGGATGCATAGTATTCCATCATGTATATGTACCACATTTTTAAATCCAGTCCTCTTTTGATGGACAACATGGTAGCTTCCAGGTTCTTGCTATTGTGAACAAAGCTGCGATAAACATACGTGCGCAGGTATCTTTTTCATAGAGTGATTTGAGTTCTTCAGGGTATATTCCCAGTAGGGGGATTGCAGGGTCATATGGGAGGTATAAAGCTACAATAATCAAAACAGCTTGGTATTGGTACAGGAACAGGCATATAGACCAATGGAATAGAATTGAGATTCCAGAAGCAAAGCCTCAATTTCTCAACCAATTCATCTTTGTCAAAGCCTCCACCACCTACCACTGGGGAGAGGAGAACCTTTTCAGTAAATGGGGCTGGGAAAACTGGCTGACCACATGCAGAAGATTGAAACAGGACCCTATTTATCCCCACACACATCAGAACCAGGTATAAAAGGTGCTGCCAATTTTTCAATTTTTGAAAACATTGTAGGTCAAATAAAACTTCTTTTTCACCTCTTACTCTGTCATTTTAAGGCTCAGCTTTCTCTGGTATGTCAAATCAATGACCTCTCATTTAGCTACCTTCCAGATTAAAAAAATGAACTCTGGATTTTTCATGTGTTTTATTTTTCCTTTTTTTTTTTATCATTACAAAATTTGTTTTATTGTCATTTTACTGATTTTTTTTTCAGGAAATAGCACCACAAAATTGCACAATAATAATGCTAATATATCTAATTGCCTCTAGTGTTAGTTCAGGTCCTCTAAAAAGCAGATGTCATGATAGAACTAGATATGCAAGATAGATGTAATAGGGGATTTCTGATCAATGTTTTATCACATCTTTGGGCTGTTTCTTCTGAAGGGAATGCATTTTCCCTGTTCTTCCCACTGTTGTCTACTTCTCATTCTCTATATTTCAAATATTAAACAAATTGCATACACTTGATTTGGGTTGTTGGCAACCTGAGATAGAACCAAGACCCCCACTTGTGTGATAGCCTCAGGAAGCACCTACCACCTAGTCAGATGTCCACAAATAGACGCCTAAACTGAGCAGGACTGGTATTTGCTTTCTTGGATAGTCAGAGAGAACAGGAGAAAAATTAAAGAAGCTCTCCCATCTTGGATTCCTTCTGTCAACTGGTTAGTTAAATATCTCCTTTGTACCATATTGAGATACTACCTAACCCCAGTAAGAATGGCCATCGTTAATAAGATTTTAAAAAAAAGAGACAGATGCTGATGAGGATGCAGAGAAAAGAGAATGCTTCTTTTTGGGAGGGGGAGGGGTCATAGTCTCACTTGGTCGCCCAGGCTGGAGTGCAGTGGTATGCTCATGGTCACCCCAGCATTGAGTAGCTGGGCTCCGGTTATCCTTCCACCCTAGCCTTCCAAGTAGCCAGAACTAAAGGCATGCACTGCCATGCCCGGCTAATTTTTTTGACTTGTTGTAGAGATGAGATCTCACCAAATTGCCCTGGCTGGCCTCGAGCCCATGGGCTAAGGTAATCCACTCCTCTGGGCCTTCCAAAGTGCAGGGATTGCAGGCTGAGCCACTGTGCCCAACTGTGGAAATTTCTAAAGAAACTAGAAATTGACCTTCCATATGACCTGTAATCCCCCTAATGGGAATACACCTGAAGGAACTCAAAACATTCTACAAAAGAGATACCCGTACAGACATTTTTATTGCAGCACTATTCACAGTAACAAAAACATGGAATCAACCATGCTGCCCATCGAAACTGAACTGGGTTAAAAAAATGTGGTACATATACACGATGGAATATTACACAGCCATAAAGAAGGACAAACATATGGAC
Source organism: Carlito syrichta (assembly GCF_000164805.1). Classification (NCBI taxonomy): domain Eukaryota; kingdom Metazoa; phylum Chordata; class Mammalia; order Primates; family Tarsiidae; genus Carlito; species Carlito syrichta. The sequence continues at coordinate 22,324 of NW_007081691.1, forward strand.
TTTGTAGCAACTTGGATGGATTTAGAGTCTATAATACTCAGTGACCTATCACAGAAACAAAGAACTGAGTACCACGTGTTCTCACTCATAAGTGGACCCTGAACATTTACCATAGTACTATAAGAAAGGAGTTGGAAATAGTGGGATACTGCCAGGGAAGGGAGATGGGAGGATACAATGTCAATAAGGGTACCTGATCTTAAATCAGGCAAAGTGTGGACCAAAGGAGGTAGAGTACTATGAGAAGACACTGATGTTTGGAGAAATTCCTGAGTGAAATGAATCATTTACAGAGTGACTGTAAATTTAATTGTTTTAATTTAGCTGAATGTGTGTCTAGACTGCTTTCAGACCAGTAACCCATCATATAGTGCTTCGTGTAATGCAGGTTCTCAGTAAGACATCTCGAGTGGAACACGTAAACACCAGAAGCACAGGCTTTCTGCGTAGACAACTGTATTCCAATTGTGTGGTGCCCTGCTTGTCACCAATAGTGAGTAAAGTTTATTTGCACATCCTGTTTTAAAAATCTAGACCTTATGAACATTTGAAGATCACTTGTTTGGTGAGTGAAGTGATAGACACAGAGTTCATTACCCCTTCATCCGGTCTTTCCTATTTTTAAATTAATGTTCTTGCCTACAAAAATGAAGGAAAGTGAGCTAAAAGCAAGTCTGGAGAGGGGAAAACAAGCAAATTTCCATTAAATGTGTTGCTTTTTTTCCCCCCTATAAGCTTATTTCTTTGTCATTGTAAAAAGAGAATAAATAGGAAAAAAATTATTCCATATCTTATATCATTATGTACAGAATATTAAATAGATTATGTAATATTAATGTTGTGTTGATTACTTATACAAGGAGTTGGCAAAGTCTTTCTGTGAAGGGACAGATAGTAAAGATTTTAGGCTTTGCAGACCATGTGATTGCTAACACATCTCCTTCTCCATCTTCTCCTTCTCTTCTTTCTTATTTTCCTCTTCCTGTTCTTTCTTTTATAACCCTTTAAAATATAAAAACATTATTATTAGCTCATGGCAGGGCAGCGAGCAGAGGGCCAGTGATTTGGCTGACTGGTGGGTGACCTTGACCTAGACGATGACCCAAATTCATTTTCAACATTCAAAATCAGACAGAAGCTGTCATGTGAAATTATTATAAACAGAGTAGAGCAAAATACTAAACTCTAAATACATGCAAAGATGTTATTATTCTAATTATAACCAAGGGAAAATTAGATTGTGCATTTGAATAGAAACAGAAAAATATCAAACTGGAAATATGTCACCATTTGATATATAAACATCTTCTGCATTCTTGTGCCTTCTGGGTGAAGTTATAGAAACCGCACTTCTAAATTTAAGGCTGGGATATCTAAACATTGAATTAGATTGCAGGTGAGAGAAATATATAGATGTTTTACATTCTTATGGAAAAGAATGATGTGTTGTCCCCTACAGTCTTAAGGGAATATAATTAATGGAGTCACTTTTTACCAGTCCATGGACTGTAAGTCTGCATACAGATAGCAAAGCATAAGGGTTGTTGCCAGTGGCATGATGATACACTTGATTTATAGGGGAAAAAAAGCGTTTTCTGATTTTCATGGAAAAAATACTTTTATCACGGTCCATTTCAAGCTATCAGTGGTTTAATAATCAGCTGGCAAAATCCTTGGCTTTGTAATAATCAGCTGTCTGAGCTTACAGGATCTGGCTTTAGGACAACACTGCTCATTTTCCACCACTGGCTTAAGAGACAGTTTTCTATGTCTTAGAATACTTTTTTGAAAAACTACTCCTTATTGGCCAGGCGCAGTGGCTCAGCCTGTAATCTCAGCACTTTGGGAGGCCGAGCGGAGAGGATTGCCTGAGTCCGGGGTTCAAGACCAGCCTGAGCAACTTGGTGAGACCTCATCTCTACAATAAATCACACACACACACACACACACACACACACACACACACACACACACACAAACTAACTAGGCATGGTGGCGTGTGTCTGTAATTCCAGCTACTTAGAAGGTTGAGGTGGAAGGATTGCCTAAGCCCAGCAGATCAAGGCTGCAGTGTCTGTGAGTATGCCACTGCTCTCCAGCAAGGGCGACAAAAGTGAGACTCCAACTCAAAAAAAATGAAACCAAAACAGCAACAACAAAAAAGAACCTACTCCTTATTATGTCAGACTGACTTGTGCTTGATCGATATATTTAAGCAAACAATATGGAAAACTTTGAGCCTTATTAAGTTATGGAAAACTTACTAAGTTATGTCCTGTTTCAATGGTTGGTGGACTACAGCCCATTGACCAAGTATGGTTTGTGGTCTATTTTGGAGGATCCCATCAACTAAGAATGCTTTTTACATTTTTTAAAGTGTAAAACAAAAAGAAGATGAGAGAATATTCAACAGAAATCATAAGTAGCCAGCATAGCCCAAAGGATCTAAACTTTTACAAAACAAGTTGGCTGACTGTGTTCTGTTCTATCATCACCTGAATTTTTTTTTTTTCTGATGAGTACAGTGTTTCCCTTTTTTTTTTAATAATCAATATTTTTTATTATGATATTGTGGGGTATAGTTAAGGGTTAGGTATACAAATATGCTTCGTTCAGGCACCTTGTTGATAAAAGGTGTCTCCCCATCCCCAGACAGATGTTTACTACCATTAATCCCATCTCCCTTCCCCCCCATAGTTTCCCACAACTGTCAGTCATTTTCTTATGGTAATACGTTGGATGATCAAGTTCCACTATATGAGTGAGAACACATCACCTGAATTTTAAAAATAAAATATATTTCAGCCTCTATAAAAGGCATATAGTTATTAAATAACAATTCAAAGACAATGTTATTTCCTCAAAACTAGATAAGAAAGGTAGAAATGTACATATAATTAATAGTGATGACATGCTAATTTGTTTCTCCACGGTAATTATTTTACTATGTACATGTCTCGCATAGCATCATGTTGCTTGCCTTAAATATATACGATACAAATTATTTTTAAAAAATTTTATTTTAGTAAAATGTTAATAAAAATAGAACAATGCAAACAACTCAAGTTAGATTGCAAGCTTTTGCTTAGAAATACTTGCCATTTTAATCCCTAAGAATACAAATTTAAAATTCATGCCAATCTTTGGAATGGTAAAGGTGTGGAGCAACTGGACCTCCCATTCTCAGAGTTCCTTAAAACATTAGCCATACTCTTATTATGTGACCCAGCAAACCTACTCCTAGGTACTCCACCAAGAGAAATGAAAACATATATGCACAAAAAGACTTGCATAAGATTATTAATACAGTGTAATTCATGAGCGCTCCAAACTGGAAACAACTCACATGTGCATTATTATGTAAATGAGTTAAGGCATTTTTGGTATATTCACACAATGGAATACCATTCAGCAATAAATTACTGAATTGCTCTTACATGCAACAATATAGGTGAATTCAAAGCCTTGCACTTGAGAAAAGAAGCCAGATTCAAAGTAGTGTATTATATAATTCCATTTCTATAAAGGAATCAAATTATAAATATAAGAGAGGGATGCAAAAAAACCCACATAATGTATTAATAAAAAATTGTGTATTTATTCTTAATGTTTAAACTTCAGTCACCTTCAAAGTACTCTTTGTTTGATGCAATAGACCTATCGAGACACTTTTTCCAGTGCCCAAAACAATTTTTGAATTTGTCGATTTTGATGCCTTTAGTGCTTCTGCTGTTTTTTTGTTTCACTTCTTCCACATCAGTAAAGCATTTCTCTTTGAGGACTCTTTCATCCCGGGTTACAAAAAAAGTCTCTTGGGACTAGACTGGATACATAGAAAGGGTGGGGCACAGGGGTCATGTCATTTTTGGCCAAAAACTGCTGAACGGGCTGACCACTCAGCATGGTGTGGCCAAGTGCCCTCATAAATCACCCATCATGAAATGGTCAAACATGTTGAAAGAATCTCAAAAAAAAAAAAAAACCAGCAACAAAACCCTCACAACAACACTGCTAGCTGGTACATTGAAACCTATGGGTTCATAGAACACTGTTCTTCAAGGAACCCACTCTCCAAAAGAAAATTCTGTGTTTGTTTGTTTGCTCCCTCCACCATGTTTTGCTTCAAAGGCTATACTGTCTTTGTTTCAACCATTTGACTCTGACACTATAGCACACAGCAGCCATAGACACTATAAAAAGAGTGAGTGTAGCTGTTACAATAAAACTTTGTTTTTGGACACTGAAATTTTAATTCCATAAACATTTTATCTACATAAGATTTTAAAAAAAATATTTAATGCTTGAGCCCACAGGTTCCAGACCAGCCTGGGCAACTTGGTGAGACCTCATCTGTACAATCAAAAATCAAAAGTCAGCTGGTCATGGTAGTGCACGCCTGTAGTTCCAGCTATTTGGAAGGCTGAGGCTCAGGATCACTGAAGCCCAGCAGGTGGACGTTGGGGTGGCTGTGAGCGTGCCATGGCACTCCAGCCTGGGCTACAGAGTGAGACTCTGACTCAAAACAAAACAAAACAAAACAAAAAAAATGTAAAAACAATTTTAGCTTTGGGCTTTACAAAAAAAAAAAAAATTGTGGCCCATAATTTGCAAATACTTTGTTGTAGATGAGACTAAAAAGCAGATAAGTTGTTGTGCCTGAGGCCAGGGATGGGGTGGAGTTTATTGCAAAGTAAAGGAGCAGGAGGAATGTTTGGTATCTTGATCAGAGTACATACATAAGCGCATATATTCATTAAAACATACCAACTGTACACTTAAAATGGGGCATTCTATGACATATGAAGTGTACCTCATTAAAGCAATAAAGTTGATTTTTGAAAAAATAAAGAATAAAAGGAACAGACTGCAGTTAGGTATAGATGTATTTATTTCATTCTTACTCTCTTCAAAAACTTTTACTTGCTTAAAGACTATTTCACAACACAGAGAGCCTAACTTAGCAAGTAACAGAATTTTTTCATGTAACTAGAGATCAGTTGGGATTTGGGGGCAACATTTAAAGGGGGGGGGACTTGAAGGCAAATAAAATAATTAAGTGATAATTGAGCTTTTAACCAGCTCATTGAATGTATAATTTTCAGGGTCCAACTATACCAGTAAGACATACCACATTTAGGATCTTTTAAAAATTAATTTGATTCCGAGTTGCTGATTTAATAAGGCATACTATACTATCATGGCAATTAAGAAAACCAAAACATATTTCAAAACAATCTGTTGACATGAAGGATAAAGAAAAGTGACAATAACGCCCATAGTGAATTAATATCAATTTAAGGCTAATACTGGTACTGTGCTCAATGTTTTTCCTGTATTAGCCAAGTAAATCCTCAAATATCCTTTTGAGGATGATTTTTTAATTTTCTTCATTTTCACACGGAGAAGGTGAGGTTGGCCAGCATGCTTAGGCCTGCATAGATTGAAGCTGGGATCTCTAATCCTGGCATCTTGAGCTTGATAAGACACACAAAAATATTTTCTTTCCCAGAAGACTCGATTAGAATAACAATAAAAAAAAAAGAAACCAAAATTTCTGGCTCTAAGTCTTTCAGAGATTTAAATGTATGGGAATATAGGCATCTTAATTTTCTAAGCCCTGTACTTTAGTGGCTGTTCCTAAGTGTGCAATAACTGTTTGTGGAATAAAAGAATGAATTTCAGAATCGTTCCCAGAATGTTTTGGCCTTAATCGCTTAACTCATTTCTTTCTCGCAATTTTAAAATTCTTTTTTACTCAGGTGAAATTCACACAACATAAAATTAACCGTTGCAAAGTGTGCAATCCAGTGGCATTAGGTACATTCACAACTTTTTGCAACCGTCATCTCTATGTAGTTCTTTCCCTGATATTAAATGTAAGTACACACTTTAGAGCATATACGTTGTTTTTATGTCTTCAGACACAGGACAAAAATACAAATCCTGTTAGAAATGTTTTTGATCATGACTGTGGCCTTATCTTTAGCAGTGTTAAACCACTTTAGATGTTCCAGTCTTAGGGGTCTTGCTACCACCAGTACACTCTCCTAGCTGTTGAATGAAGAACACATTCGCAAGTTAAGACAATCTTTTTCAAGATCAGGCGTTCGCCGTTTATGCAATCTGCATTGCTGATATCAGTCCAGTTGCTTTTACACTCCTCGAGTTTGCCATTCCACTTTGATCACTCACGCTATTTGCTGACTTGGTGGGAAATGAGTAAGAGTGTTTCATTCACCAAAAGCATGTCCGGGACTGGGCTACAGCGCTTAGAGTTATCTTCACTGTCCTTAAATAGAGAGAGGGAAACTGTGATTTGAAAGTGGTTGCATGCTTCCGGGTGGTTTGAAAGTCGAAAATTGCAGACACCTGGGCTGTTATATTACTCATGGACTTATTTTATGACCAGGATTGATGCCAGATGAAAGTTGCTCGGGCAGGCTGCGATGCTTACCCAGGTGGGAGTTTATAATGGCATTCTGATAAGGAGGGAACCATTGGGCAAATCACTACTGGTCTCTGAAAGTTCACCAGAGATTGCTATCAACAACAGACATCTGTTTACCTCCTTAACCTTATGACAACTTCTCAAATTCCCAGATGTGTGTGCACGAAGGATGAGGAAAAAAATTGTGCTCCCTCTTCTTTTACCAGTTGTCAATATCATTCTGTTTCTTCATAATTGATGTTTGTTTTTCTTCCAGGAGTAAGATGCATCTGTTTGTAGCACACTGCTTTCTATGATATTTTTGGGAACCTACTGAGAGGGAAAGGAAAAGGAAAAAAGAAAAAAGAAAAAAAAAAAAACCCCAAACAAGAAGAGGTCTTTTAGACAGTCAACTCAGTCTTCCTCCCAGACTATGCACCTGTTCCTTTCAAGTTTATTTCAGGAGTGACTGAGAAAATGATTTTATTATGCTGTGACCTTCAGTCTAATTTTCCCTTTATGAAACTGCAGCATTAGATAGGGAGGCTGCAAGCATTGCAAGCACTATCAGTACAGTTAAATCCCCCATCAGGGAACAATGGCTATTTTTAAGATAGGAGAAAATTTCTGTAGTTTAATAACAAATAATACCCCGAGAAAACTGATTAGCCTTCAAAATGTTCAAAATGTCTAGGAAAGCTTATTGCATGATTATGAGACACAAAAAGAGGGCATTCAAATGTGGTGTCTGCTAATCTCTGTGATTACTTTTTATTTTTCTGGTGTCACTCTGTTCAGGCTTTAAAAACCAGATATCCAATTCAAACAAGCTATGCAAGCAGATGAATGGTTCAATTTCACTTTTATAGTGTGACTCAGCCGTTGTACTCCATTTAAGGCAGGTTGAACATTCCAATAATTCACTCTAATTAACTACTCCTTTCTGATAATGGGTCCTGTTGGCATAGTCCACTAAAGGAAGCTTTGAAGTCGGCTCAAGTTACTAGCTGGAATCATGATAACATATTTTTATGCTGCTTAGAAGTTTTTGTCCCCAAAGATCCCCAGACAGTTATCCTTCCATTATTCATGTATTTATTGTCTTTTATGACACATTCCTGGAAGACTTTTAATCTCTAATGTTTTCCCTATTTGCCTAATGTTTTCTTCAGCTACCCAGAGGACATCATTCTCTGAAATGACACCACAGTGAGTATAGTAAATAAACGTACACACAGACAAGCATTTCAAACTACAGTGGAAGTGACTTTTTCATATTCCACCATTTGTGGAATGAAGTTCTAAGTTTCCACGTGACTTTCTAAGTTTCTACACGTGACCAAGAAGTGTATACATTCATGGAGAAAATATTATTTTATGGGTCTGATACTTTTGCCTTCAGACTACCAGTCTGAATAGAGGTGATTCAGATAAATGTTTCTTTAAAAACAGAAAAAATGCTGAAGATGTGTAAAGTCATAATAATTTTAAGATGCTGTGATGTTCTAACTAGACTTGACTTGAAGCATGCTGGTGAAATGGTCATTTGCTTTCTCAAGAGTCTGATTGTCACTTTATAGGGAACTCTTCGGTAATGCCACCCACCCACTATCAGTTCTTTTAGAGTCCTAAACATATACATTCTAAACCACAGGCTCTAATAATTGTTATTCTCTTGTGTTGTAATTCTATGCCAATGAGGGGGTGGAAAAGTGGTAACTGTTATCACCAAGCATAGCATTTCATAACATCTTTGAGCAGACAGAAATAACTTCCTTCAAAAGCATACAGGGATACTTTGATGTAGAACAAGGTTCTTGCCCTCTGGAAGTCAAACATCACTGGAAAGACATTTAATGACTTTCCCCAGATATGTGTTTCTTCCTGTTTCAGTCATTCTTTAAATACTTGCCTTTTGTCATCAGCTTTTAGTCATTCATTATACTGCAGTGTTGAATAGCTGCGAATTCCAGAGGGAGCAGAATCGTCTAATAGCTGAAAATTCATGTGGCCAAACATACTGATAGGACTTATGAAGTGCCTAAGCACCCAGGGTTCTATTTGCTTAAATTATTTAGACCCAAGTTGGAAAGGAGCTCACTCACCCAAGTAAAGAAAGAGTGAGCACACACGGAACTAGCATAAGAACAGGGGTGGCATAAAGATCTGCATAGCTGATGGATGGGTATGTATTTCATGCGTATGTATGTATGCATTGAAAGAAGGTTTTTAAAATCAACTTTACTGAAGTATAAGTTATATAAAATAAACTGCGCCTATTTTTAAGTGCACTCTTTGAAAGAAATTGGAAATGTCTATTGAAATGTATGTACCAGACACTGTCAGTTTCATTTTCTGTATTTATTGTGATAATCATTTGCTGATTTTTTTCATTATGTTAATATAGTAAATTTGATTGACTGAATTTTCAATGTTAAACATAACCACCTCCACAAGCTAGATATATGACATTTATTACCTCCAAAATTGTGTCGCTTTCCAGTCAATTCTGAAGCCCTAACCTCTGGCCACAGGTGACCATTGATTAGATTTGTGTTTTCTAGATTTTTATGTAAATATAATCTCAGAGTTTATACTCTTTTGGGTAAAGCTAATTTTTCTGTGATTCATCCATTGTTGCATATCTAAAATATATGCTTGCATTTATTTTGGTCATATAAACAGGTTTATCATATTTAGATTATGCATATATGTTGGTAAATTTATACTTAGATATTTAATTGCAATTGCAATAGCATTTAAAAAATTTTAATTCCTAATGACTCATTGTTGGTACATAGAAAAAAACTGTATTTGCATATATTTGATAAATTTACCTATTGGTTTTTAGCTTGTTTTGCAGATTATTTCAAATTTGCTAGATAGATTATCGTGTCATCTCCGAATAAAGAGTCTTATTTTTTTCCTTTCCAATACAGATGCCTTTTATTACTTATTTTTGTCTTATTGAATTGGCAAGGCTACATAGCACAATTTTGAGAGAAATGGAGATAGTAGATACTTTTGCTTTGTTTCTAGCCTCAGGAGAAAGCATTGCCTCTTTCACCCTGAAGTATGTTAGTATTATGCTAGCTTGTTTTTTATCAAAACTCTGTAACTGGCTGAGGAAAATTCCTTCTATTCTTAATTTCTGAATGTTTTCATCATGAATGAGTGTGTACAGACACTGTCAATTTAATTTTCAGTATTTATTGTAATTATCATATGTTGATTCTTTTTCTTTCTGTTAATATAGAAAATTTGATTGACTGATTTTTCAATGTTAAACCAAACTGACCTTTCTATAATTAGTATAAATATTTCTCAAATATTTTACATAATTAAGTTGTGTAACCAATCACTTCAAAATTAATGGGTGTCAAATAGCCATTTTTTAATACTCACAGGTTCCATGAGTAAGGAATTCTGACAGACCACAACCTGTATGGCTTATCTCTATTCTTCTATTCGTGTGCCTCATCCTATGAAGACTCAGAGGCTTAGGCCACTGGATAGCTGAAGACTGGTCTCAATTTACATGTCTGGTGGCTGTTGTGTTTCTCAGCCAGAAGATATATATATGTGGCCTTGTGTTTCTAGGCCAGAAGACATATATGTGACCTTTCTAAGTCACCTAATCTTTAAATGTTGATATTTCATTTCATAACCTAGATTTGGAAGTTAGGCAGTGTGATTCAACTGCACTCTTTTAAGTGACTCAGATTCAATAGGAAGATAATTATGTTGAATTTCCTGATGGAGTGTGATAAAGCTTCAGAAGAGAATGTGTGGTGACAGATGCAACTATATTTGGAAAATACAGCTGGCCAAAATCAGTGAAACCACCTGAAACTGGAATTTTCTTTCCACAGTTTTTACTTACAAATACAACTTCTTTCATTCACATGTATTTACTCAGATTTTCTATCTTTTCTTGAGTCTGTTTTGGCAATTTGTAATTTTTAGGATATTTTTCAGTTTAATCTAAGTGGTCAAATTTATTGTCATAAAGTTGTTCATAGTAGTTCACTCTTATTTCAGTGTTGGTGGCACCTTTAGTGATAGCCTCTTTTTTATTCTTGATATTGGCAATTTGTTTATTGTCAATCTCTTCCTCTCTCTCTCCCCCTCCCTCCCTCCTTCTCTCTCCCTTCTTCCCTTCCTCCCTCTCCTTCCCTCTCCCTCCCCCTTCCGCTCCCCCTTCTCCTTCTCTGCTTCCTCTCCTCCTTCTTCTTCTCTCTCTCTCTCCCTTCTCTTCCTCCCTCCCTCCCTGCCTACCTCCTCTGCTCTCTCTTTTCTACAGGTGAATTCAGAGTAGGAAGGCTACAACTCAAGGAGAATGTCCTCAGCAGGCACCCATTCTGCTAACACTTTGATCTTGGACTCCCGAAACTTTAGAACGATAAGAAATAAATTTGAGTTGTTTCAGCTACCTAGTTTATGGTATTTTCTTATGTAACTCAAGCTGGTTAAGACAGAATTGTATAGAGCTAGTGCTACAGAAATCATCACGTGTCCCTTTGAATCTGCTGCTTAATACTATATTAAACATGTATACTATAAAAATACCTAAGTTGAAATGCCAGGGAGATATAAGCCACATAAAGTAGAACACCAGGAAATCATAAGCTAAACATCCAGATTTCCCACAGGGCTGGAAGATGTTCCAGCTTCTACCCACCAGAATGCAGAGTCCTCATTGAATATCTGAGCATTTCATGGTGATTCCAGGAAAGACACACCATAGCAGTGAGTCAAAATTAGCCCTAGAGTAAAGACTGCTATAGATGCATAACAAAGCTTATAAACAAACTTCTAAAGGAACAAACTCAAGTAACTTAACTACCTGTTTGATGTTAACACACTTTAAAGGCATTTAACAAATTTCAGAACTAAAAAAAAAGAAATCTTCCTGGCCAAGAAGATAATGCTACCCATAGTCAAGATAAAAATCAGTCAATAGAAAAAGACCCAGAGATCATAAAGAAGATGGAGGGTAGAATAAGCAGGACATTGAGGATCTCTCTCCCTCTCTCCGTCTTCTTATAAAGACGTTAATTTTATCATTAAGCCTCCCACTCAGGACCTCATCAAACCCTAATTACCTCCCAGTGATCTCATTTCCAAATACTGTAACATTGGGGTTAGGGCATCAACATATAAATTTTCAGGGGAAATAATTTGTCCACAGCAAACTTCCTCCTCTTCAGTACCCTGTCCTGAAAATTACAGGCATCTGAATCTTGCTGAACTTCAATCTTTATCTACCTAACTCAGTAAAACCATTGTGCTATCCCTGGGATATTCCTTGCTGCACTATGGTTTATAAACTACCACCAGGCAAGATCTGGGGAAAATCAGGAGACTCTCTCTATTTGTTCCTTCTCTCTCAGAAATCATACTACGGTGCTGCCTGTTTTATTTTATGTCTAAATACTGTTTCCTCAGATATTTTGTTCAGTTGTATAGACATTTAAGTCAGACAGTTTCTTAGTCAGTTCAGCCTGCCATAATGAACGACCATAGCTTTGGTGGCTTATGAACAACAGAAACTTATTTTGCACAGTTCTGAAGCCTGAAAGAAGTGTGGGTTGTTGGGTGAGGTACTCCTTACTCTTCATTATGTCCTTACGTGGTGGAAATAAGGCAAGAAAGATCTGGGGTCTTTTTTGTTTGTTTGTTTTACTGGGGCTTACTCCTCTGAAGAGGGCTTTGCCCTAACTACTTAGTTATCCTCTTTTGAGGCTCCGTCTCCTGAGACCATCACATTGGAGGGTGGGGCTTCAACATATGAATTTTAAGAGAACATAAATCTTCAGTCCATAATAGAAAATTAAATGTAAACCCATTTTCTCCATCAGGAGAGTTTCGGAATATAACAGTGTGCATGCTGTTGAGAGTGATCTCTAGTCATAACTCATCCATCTGGGGCTTATGTTAAATATCTCAAAAACAGGGAGTAGAACAGCAACAAAAGGAGAATTGTTAAAATCTCTCTGTTAAGACACAGAAAGCTAGAGTCTGCTGCTTTGTTTCCTAGGTAGCAGGGTGGAGCACCCATTGGCAAGGATATTATTTTGCCTACCTTAGCATTGGTGCATGGAACCGAAGAACAATTCCTGGAATGTAGGAGGAGATTTTAGTAGCCAGGTCGGCTTTCATTTACATGGCAATCTGGAGGTCAAACCTAGGAGCCTAACCTATATCTGAGTGTGCTTAAAGCCATCTTCTGGGTCAGAAAAACCATTTTGGTTTTAAACATGCAGACCTTGTCTGTAAAGCAAAGCAGTAGAGAAAGAGGCAGAAGCACTTGTTCCAAGTCCCTGAGTATCCATGGTCCCTGAGTATCCATGGGATTCATTATCAGGACTGGAAGTGGAAAAAATACCCCCAGATGACCTGAAGGATTAACTTTTGAGTGTATTAATACATTTTCTGGGGAGTTCTAAACAATTACAGAACTATTTGGGAAAGAAAAATGCCTATTTATCAGAAATTCTGTAGGCGGGGTCTTAAACATAGAGATACTGTTAACAAACTTTGTACTCATAGGTTGTGTTCTTAGAGAATATACAAGTCTTATTTGCTGCAAAAGTATCTACAGATACTCTCTGAAAGGGCTAGAATATGTAGCAAGATCCTAGATGTGTCTACTACCAAGACTTTTTTGAAAAGAATATTTAAAAAATTTTTTTGATTGTGTATTTCTCTTTCTCCTGCCACCATAACAAATTATCACAACCTTAGTCACTTAATAACAACACAAATATACTTTCTTATATATTTGGATGTCAGAGTCCTAAAATCAAGGTGGTAACAGGACTGTATTACATTTGGAGGATTGGGTGAGAATTTATTTCCTCATCTTTTCCAACCTCTGCAGTCTGCCCACATTCCTTGGCTCTGGCTGTTTTCTTATGTCACTTTGATCTCTGCTTTCATGGTCACATCTCCTTCTTGTGCTCTGACCCTCCCGTCCTCCCCTTAATAAGGACCCTGTGAGTGAGGATAATCTCCTCATATCAAGATCCTTAACTTAATCACATCTACAAAGACTCCTTTTGATATGAAAAGTAACATAGTCACAGGTTCTGGGACTAGAACATGAACAAATCTAGGGAACATTATTCTGCCCACCACAGAGGCTGGTCTTTTTTTCACAGGATGATTTACCTGCTTTCGTTTTGTTTTGATTTGTTTTGTTTGTATTTGGAGAATGTTATGGACTGTTTAAGTCCCCCAAAATTCGTATGTTGAAATTCCAGCTCTCAATGTGATGGTGTTAGGAGATGTCATCTTTGGGTGGTAATTAGGCATGAGGGTGAAGCCTTCATAAATAAGATTAGAACCCCAGAGAGTTCTTTTGTCTTTTTCTTCCATGTGAGGATACCGTAAGAAGTTGGCCAACTGCAGCCTGGAAGAAGGCCTTCTACCAGAACTCGATAACGCTGGAAACTTCATCTCAGACTTCAGTCTCAAGAACCACGGTGAGAAATAAATTCCTGTTTTTTATAAGCCACCCAGGCTATGGAATTCTGCCGTAACATCCTGTACTCACTGATCCAAGGAATTTGCATTTGAAGGCTATGTCTTTCTTTGGATGATCAAAAGTCATCTGTGGTCCTTTAATGGCACATTACGAGGTATGACTCCAGGCTTCAATGTTCTTGGGTAAGACATTATTCTCTACAGGTTATATCCTAGGCAATCTGGAGAATACTTCTTTGCCTGTGAAAACTATCCAAACCATGTGTCACACTACTGGTATATATGGCAACATAAACCATGAAATTGTGGGTACATAATGTTTAATAGCGACATTCACAATAACACTACAACCCTCTCCTGGAATATCTAGGGAGGAATTTGTCACTCCCTTCCCTGATGCCTACCAATTGCAAAATAAATCTGTGGTTACAGGGTGAAAAAATCTTACATTTTCTTGTGTTTTTGGCCTAGATCATGGGGTGTGTTTTAATGGTTATTTTAATGATTATTTTAAGCCACAGGCTTTGATTGCTCCTCACTCTTGCCAGTTCTTACTTGTCTTTTATGTCTTATGAGCCCTGTTCTTCAAACCCCACTGGGCATAAAGTTTTCTCTTGTGAGCTGTGCAGTGCCAGGCAAATCATTGGCCCTCTGTAAATAATAATAGCCTATGTGACTGTGATAGAGATGGAAGGTAGACATTTTCTGATTCTCAGTTTCCCCACTATTCTCAGAGCTCACTCATTTTGGCATATATCTTGGAAACAGAAAGATTTCCGAGGGAATAATTAATCATTTTCATAATGACATCAATAACTGTGCATATGGGGTTGCATAGATCCACTTTGGTTTCAGCACATGTAACTCATTAAAAATCACTGAAGACCTATTGTGTGCAAATCACTTTATCGAGCTTACTGGAGTGAAAGATGATAATACATCTGCCCCCCAAGTTGTATATAAAGTATAAAGGCACTATGGGTCTTTTGCATATATAGAAGTTAAGGGCACACATGTGTATATAGTAGCTTTTTAAATTAAGCTGATAATTTGGTTTCTTTTATTTTAAACAATATTTTGGGAAAAAACCAATTTCAGCTCAAGAACTTTATTTTTAGCATATGCAGCATTTCTTTCTCTTTTTTTAAAGTTTTAAAACAGAGTTTATTAGCAAGAAGGAGAGAAGGAAAAGGAAGATTCATGGCAGAAAGACCTGCCACGGGTGAGTTTCTCAAAAAAGAAAACCCGCCACAACAATTATTGAAATAAACAAATGACTCAAGGATCACCAAAGGATTCTAAAAACCCGTCCCTCCATCTTTTTTTTTAGCTTCTATGACATCAAAATGACTTAACAGTATTTGTGCTACAGAATCATTGGCACTACCAGTGCTTGTTCATCAAAGATTTTTTTTTTTCTTTTTTCCCATTTTTATTTTAGATTCAGGGGATACGAGCGCACGTTCATTATATGAACATATTATGTAGTGGTGGAGATTGAGTCTCAGGTGACCCACTCCCCGGATAGTGAACTCTGTATCCAATAGGTGATTTCTGAATCCTAACTCCATCCCCTCCCCCGCATAGTGGTGACCCCAGTGTCTACTATTTTCCATCTTTGTGACCATTTAGCTCCCACATATGAGTGAGGACATGCAGTGTTTGGTTTTTCTGTTTCTGAGTCAGTTCGTTTAGGACGGTGGTTTCCCCCTCCATCCATATTGCCATAAAGGGTGATTTCATTCTTTTTTTAAAAGCTGTGTAATATTCCATGGTGTATATATATCACATTTTCTTTATTCAGTCAATCGTTGGTGGGCTCTTTGGCTGCTTTGATATCATGAACAGTTCTGCAGTTGGGTAGATCCCTAGGAGTGGGAGTGCTGGATCAAATGATAATTCAATTTTTAGTTCTTTGAGAACTCTCCATACTGTTTTCCATAGAAATTGAGCTAGTTTACAACCCCACCAACATTGAATAAGCATTCCATTTTTTCCACAGCTGCACCAATATCTGTTGTTCTTTGACTTTCTAATAATAGCCATTCTGTCTGGTGTGAGGTGATATCTTATCATGGTTTTAATTTGCATTTCTCTGATGATTAGCGATGTTGAGCATTTTTTCTTATGTTTGTTGGCTGCTTGTGTGTATTTTTTTTGAAAAATGTCTATTCATGTCCTTTGCCCACTTTTTGATGGGGTTATTTGTTTTGCTTTGTTTTGTTTTCACGTTGAAGTATTTTGAGTCTCTCGTAGATTCTGGATAATAGCTCTTTGTCCAAGGTGCAGTTTGCAAATATTTTCTCCCATTCAGCAGGTTTTCTGTCCACTCTGTTGATTATTCCTTTGGCTGTGCAGAAACTTCTTAGTTTAATTAAGTCCCATTTGTCTATTTTAGTTTTTGTTGCAACTGCTTTGGGGTCTTTTTATAATTTTTTGCCTAGGCCAAAGTCTGGAAGAATGTTACCTAGTTTTTCTTCTAGGATTGTTATAGTTTCAGGTCTTACATTTAAGTCTTCCATTTATCCTGAGTTAATTTTTGTATATTGTAGGTGATAGGGATCTAGTTCTCATTCTTCTGTATATGGCCATCCAATTTTCCCATCACTATTTATTAACTAGGGTGTCCTTTCCCCTTTGTTTATTTTTGTTGGCTATGTTGAAGATCAGTTGGTTACAGGAATTTATTTCTGCACTCTCTATTCTGTTTCATTGTTCTGTCTATTCTTGTACCAGTACCATGCTGTTATGGATTTGAGGAAGTAGAGAGAATATGGGAGAAATTTCTATTCTTGTCTTGTGTGTGTGTGTGTGTGTGTGTGTGTGTGTGTGTGTGTGTGTGTGTGTGTGTGTAGATAATGTCCTGTTTAGTAACGTCTAAGCAAGAAAAATGTTCTACATGGTGATGACAGATATGAGAATGACTGTTTATGAAAGCTTTATACCGCTGCATCTCAGCCCACCCCCTTACAAACTTACTTGATTACTGGTAAAAGGTAATATTAAGATCTAAGGATTGGTGACCCGCTTGGGTAGCGAGACCTCATCTTTACAATAAATCAAAAAATCAGCCGGGTGTGGTAGCGCATGCCTGTAATTCGGCTACTCGGAAGGCTGAGGCGGAAGGATCGCCGGAGCCCCCACTGCACTCCAGTCTGGGTGACCGAGTGAGACTCCAACTCAAAAAAAAAAAAAAAAAGATCTAAGGAAGTACCTCTGGCTACCACTGGAGATTCCTAACCCACATTTGACAAGATCTCTTTTATTTGAGGATACAGATTGTTCAAAAGTTTAAAAGAGATTCCTTTTCTATTTTCTCTCCACCCTTCCCTGGGGTTTGAGCCCTGAATCACACTCCCACTCTCATGCTAAAATCCCCTTAATAATCCAGTTAAGAGTTTCTTCACGAGGCCTCATTTATTTTCAATGGCTTTGATGTAGCCATAACCATCGATTCAGAAGTTGTTTTGGCTAATGAAATCTGAGTCTCTGGAAAGCCCCTTCCTCCTTTCCTCCTTAAAACACGCCCATAATGATTGTGACAATACAGTATGACAATTAAAAAAATATATCTCCTATCAAATTTTTTTTAACTCTACCTATTAACAAAGTCTTGGGGATATTGCTTTGATGTCATGCCTTCCCTGTAGGCGTCTGCCCAGTGAAGAACTCCATAATGAGTGATATTTTTATTTATTATTAAAGTATTTATAAGGAGAAAAAAATCTTTCTTATGCACTTTATCCCTTCACATTATAACGACTTTTCCGTTTACATTTTCTTGCATTCTTTGTCTTTTGCATATTGGTGTTAGCTGAAAATACGTAAGAATGGATAACTAAACTCAGCAGGTGTGTGGCAACATTCTTTTATCATCATTATTTCCACACAATTCAATAAGGCCTCTGGATAAAAATTAGCATTTGATTGGGAGAATTTTGTCTGTTTTATTCCTACTTTTCCATTCACTTTTGTGAGGCTATATTTATCATTATTGCATCTTCTCCTTCTTATTCTCCTCTTCCTGTTTCTTTCTTTCCTTTTTTCTGCTTCTCCTCTTTCTTCTTTCTTTTCTTCCATTTCTTCCTCATCTTCTAGACACTACCAATTGTTTCCATAAATTATCTTGTATAAACTTGATCGCAATTCTATTACAAAAGTATTACCCCAATTTAAAAGATTAAAAATAGCTGAAGTTTTATAGAAAGACGAAAACTAGATTTAAAGCCAAAAGAGGTAAAAATTGATCCAAACTCAGGTCAAGTTTTTGTTAGCCTTCAAATACCTACTATTTCATTCATTCATTCACTCATTCACTCATTATCTTAGTTATTCTAAGATTAAACAAATAAGTAAGAAATTATTTATTCTTTCATTCAACAAATTATCAAAAATAATGTATCAAATACCTATTTATTTTTCAGATACTATACTCGGTGTTTAGTTAGATACAACCAATCAGAGTTAACATCTATACTCAGAGAAGTTTGCATGGTGTGTGTATGTGTTTGTGTTTGTATGTAGTGGGGTGTCAAATAAACAAATAACCACACTTATCAGATTTACAGTGTGACTGGTGATGAAGTAGACATAGTTGCAAGGTGTCACTTAAAGTAACTGATGCAGTCGCTCTGGAGAATCAAATAAGGATTCACAAGAGAGTAACATCTGACCTGTGTTTGAAGGATAAGTTTAAGTTCATGAACTGTAAAGACAAGAAGAACTTCAAATCTGTAGAAGAGCTTATTTTCTTTGGGTAATAAAATGAAGTTCATGCTGACAGGAACACAGAGACAACGTCAGATTATGAGAAAATGACAATATAAAGACTTTGGGACAGGATGTGAAAGACAGCATTCTGTCCAGACATAATAGAGAGCTAACAGATGAGGTTTAGAATCTCTCTCTCTTTTATTTTTTTAAGGAAGAAGGACATTAATAAAACTTTTTTAAAACTGACTTTATTCTTACATTTAGTCAGCAATTATTATTTATGATATATTTATTATCGGCAAACATTTTGGAAAACAAGAGATTGGTCAATTATAAACATGAATCAGATATTCAAGAAATACACTTTTTATGGGAAAAATAGTCCATGTTAAGAAACGTAGGAAATAATACTGTAAGATGACCTGACATAAATTTTATGCATGTGCTGCAGAGACATGCGACAATGGGGATATATGTGACAAGGAAGAGGAAGAGAGAAGAAAAAACAATCTCAAAGGTAATAGTGTCCATTTTTCTAAAAATTAGTTTTCCCAAGAACAAAACTAAACATCAAGTTAGCGATTAGAAAAGAAATATTTGGCCCCCGGTAAAGAAGTATCTTGCTTAGAAGAAGTTTATCCCTGCTCTGAGGATAAATATGGCCTCTGTTCTCTATTTTATTATTACTTGAGGCTCCTGGATAGAATTGACCCAATGCCATTATCCCTTGAGACCATCAAAGCCTCCTTTAAAGACTGGCAAAGATTTATGTCTTACATTTCCAGTCCTCAGACAACACTCAGAGGCCAATGGGGATCCCATAAATGACGGAGAGAAAGATTGGCTGTTGTTAGCCTGAACTGAGCCTTCAACTCACGATTGTTATACTTCACTACTTCACTTGGAACAGTCTCATAAATGCTATCCTGCTGGTACAGTCTTTAATAATAGATATCACAAAGTCCCTGGTTGGAGGTTTTTTATTTTTATTTTTTGTCTTTTGCAGTATTCCAAGTCTGTGGCTCCAGCTCTTGACATCAGACTCTGTAAAAAAATCACTCAATTTTACCACTAAACTCTTCTTTACATAGCCCCAAAGTGAAATGATGATGCATTTACTTATGCAGAAAAGCTACCCTAAAGCTGAGTAGTCTTTGATCTTGTGTTGTCAGAAGGCCAGGACTAGGAAAATAATTCTTCAAAGGCTGCTTATATGAGGTGTGAACACATACGAATATGCAAAGAAAGCAGTTGTAAAGACTTTTTGCTTTTCTATTTATTATTATTTTTTTAATGAGAGACAATTCAAAAGATGGGGAGTTCTGTAATGGTAAGTCACAGAAACCCTAAGCCTTTTCTCTTTGTTTCTGCTTCTATCTTTAGAATAGAGATTTCAAAAATTCCAGAAAATGATGATGAAATGACTTGTGTGAAGGTATCATGTCTTTGATAGCTAAGGCACTTTTACTAGTACGATGACCACTTATGTACCTAATCCTGAGTTGTACCCCACATCTTTAAAATTAGAAAAGAAAAAGAGAGTCAGGTGACAAAGCAGTGTCCTAGGATGGTTATGTTGTCATGGGAACAGACAGGTGAAGCTGATTATCTGGAGAGACTTCCTTCACTGTGTAAGCACTAGACTTGACCTTGCCCTGTCTTCTTCACATACAGGACTTGGTGTCAGATTAAACTTAGGTTATAAGCAATAAGAGGGCAATGGTTCTTGCAAGATGGCTTGCTATTTCATGCTTAACTACTGCAATAAACATTATTGAATGTATCGTTGATAATGATGATAATCATGGAAATATTACCTAATTGAAATGAATGGCATGCCCAAGAAAGGGAATGAAAATACCTCTAAAAAGTAGCAATACAACTTTTTCTTGCTTCCAAAGGCGTCACATCTCACCAATTATGAAAAACAAAAGAGATATCCACTGACAGAATGTACTACAGATTTCATTCTGAATCTCAATGAAAGCAAATGGATTTAAATTTCTTTGCAATGCAGCGCTACTTTTATTCACTACAGTAAGAGATGGTGGTGGCACACCACATAAAACCATGGAAATGGGCCAGGCGCAATGATTCATGCTTGTAATCCAGCACTACAGGAGGATCGCTTGAGGCCAGGAGTTGGAGACCAGCCTGGACAACATATAGAGATTACGTCTTAAAAAAAAAAAAAAAAAAAAGCCAGTGACCTCTCACAGAAACAAAGATGTGAGTATCACATGTTCTCACTCATATAGTGGACCTTGATCATCCAACGTATTACCATAAGAAAATGACTGACAGTGGTGGAAAACTATGGGGGAGAGGGGAAGGGAGATGGGATTAATGGTAGTAAATATCTGTCTGGGGATGGGGAGACACCTCTTATCAACAAGGGTGCCTGAACGAAGCATATTTGTATACCTAACCCTTAAACTGTACCCCCAATATCATAATAAAAAATATTGATTATTAAAAAAAAAGCCAAGCATGGTGGTGTGCACATGTCCAGCTACTCAGGAGGCTGAGGTTGAAGGATCACCTGAGCCCAGGAGGTCAAAGCTGTGGTGAGTCATGATCATGCCACTGCACTCCAGCCTGGGCAACAGAGGGAGACTCTGGCTCAATATATATATATAGAAAAGAAAAGAAAAAACGATGGAAACAATAGGTCTGTAGTCTAATGTAATCTAATGGTCTCTGTTAATATACTCAGTAGATTAGCAGAATAATAGAGTGGACCTTGAAACCAGAGGACCTGGCTGAGTGACCTTAGTCTATATTTTCTCTCTATCTCTCTCTAATTCTACAACTTGGACATCATAATTTCTGACTTTTCTTTCCATGAGAGCATGATTTTAGGAATTAAATGAATTCCCCAAATGCAGGCACAATTATGACCGTATGATACACAAATATAAGCTATTATCATCTTCACCCAGGGGTTCTTGGCTTGCAAGTTGTGTGGAACTGAAGCTTCAGGGTTTAGTAGCCCCCGACAAATGCCAGAGGTACATATTAGACAATTCCCTCAGCTACCCAGACAACCTCTCATGTTCATGTCAGAATAAAAAGAAAAAAATCTTTGCAGCGAATTTATTTTGTTGGAAGCAGCCAAATCACACAGTCCTGTGAGCCTTTAGTAAAACAATAATAACAGACTAGGCAGCCAGTTCACTGCAGGGAACTCCGGAGGGTGGAATAAAGAATTTCAAAAAATTACACACATGCGCACACGCACGCACACACAATTTTGAACCACAATTTGAGTAAGAAACTGATGGCGATACCTTGTAGTTGCAGAAAAAATGGAATAGAAAGTTCAATGTCAGCAGG
Organism: Carlito syrichta; assembly: GCF_000164805.1. Lineage (NCBI taxonomy): Eukaryota > Metazoa > Chordata > Mammalia > Primates > Tarsiidae > Carlito > Carlito syrichta. Next base: position 44,288 of record NW_007081691.1, read on the forward strand.
AAAAGGGGAGGGACAGGACAGTTCTGATTGGTGTGTTTAGCTTGATTCCTCAGTTTCCACAATTATCTGTAATCATTGGACAAAATTCAAGAAAACAAGCAAAAAGCTCAACTGATTTTTCCTTCCAACCTAGATAATTGAAAACGCCATAATTTCTTTGTCTCTGAGTAATTATTTCTCTGTCTTTGCAGTCTTTGCTGTGGAGCCAGGCTGTGTTTTCTGACATAACTGAACTCTTTGCAGTCTTCATTAGCAGAACCGAGACAAGACACTTTAGAAAAGCTCACCTTATCACCTCTTGTAACACTGTTTCCGTTCATAAATGATCCACCGGTAGGAGTTTAAGAATATGACGGTAGTTAATGTTGGTAATATGGACTTGAAACAACATTACGTAGGATTTTTTTCCTTATTATTTTTTCCATTGTTTATGTGCTATTTCTCTAGAAGGAATGAATGTCAATTAAAGCACATTAAGTATTTTTGCTGTGTAGTGTTATCATTACAGTACTTTTATCATTGCTGTAACAGATGGTGGTGGCACACCACTCAAAACTATACACTTTAATCCTACAAATACTAGAGTAAAATCTTTATTTTCTTTTCCTTAATACAGTCAGGGTTCACAGCTGATAAGTTCTGGAATGATTTGGGGTTAAAAAAAATTAATGAATTGATGCCATTAAGTCCTTGAAAATATCACAAGGGAATTTATTGACTATATCACTTTGTTCCAAAGAATTCACAATATAACAGTAGGAGACTGGAAGTGAAGTATTTGAAAAATATGAGAAAGAAAACAGCAAGAGTATAGACCAGGAAGAGGTTTGTTGATTGATTGAGAAGGAAGGAAGAAGAAAAGTCCAAGCAAAAGACTAAATAAAATATCATTGGATATCATCCAGGCTTCTATTTCCTGAATTGCTTTAGGAGATACTTTTGTGGTATATAATATTCACACCCATCTTCTTTTCTGTCTGTTTTGTCTAAAACGGTTTCTATACACAGTGAGTACTTATATTTCGGGTGAGGATAACGGTGAAGGGTACAATTTAGACAATTTTCACGAAGTGAAATGAGGTCATTAAATCTTCTCATCTTTGTTACAACTTTTTTTCTTTCTCAGCATGATAGAATTTCATATCCTTGCTCCCCTTTGAATTTAAGTCATGAATAAAAGTGAATGTGATATGTTAGAAATTTTCAGTGCAGAAGGTTTTCTTTTTTCTTTTCTTTTTTCTTTTCTCCTTGCTTCCTTCCTTCGTCCTTCCTCTCCCTCCCTGCTTCCCTCCCTTCCATCTTTCTTTCATAAGGATGGGGTCTCACTGTGTTGCAGAGATGGTCTCCAACTTCGGCTCAAGAGATCCTCTTGCCTCAGCCTCCCAAAGTGCTGGGATTACAGGCATAAGCCATTGCACCCACCGTCAGTGCAGACGTTTTAAGAGCCAGTAATGATAGGGTTCCTTCTCCTGCCTGGCTAAAAGCACAGGTTGAGAAAGACATTCTTTAACCTACATCTCTGCTAACTTTGATATGCAATCATTTCTCTATACAATATGTGGGATGAGCATAAAAATACATTTTTATTGTATCGTTTATTAGTGAAGAATAATCTAGCTTATCACGACAGATGCAGAGTGTCACATACATGGTTTCCTGAAGACTTCTGTCCCCTCAACACGTAAGTGGTCGGTTCATACACTTATGTCTGGGATGATTCTGACTTCCAGGTGGCTCTGAGCCTACTGACGAAAAAAATAAAATTGACCTATCTGACTGAGAAGTTGAGTAAAATTATAGGAACCTTTTCTTAACTAAGTAAAAAAAGAACTTAAGCAATTTATTTAACTATACACTTCTGTTTGTTTTGCACTTTCATTCATTCACTACTTTTGTACAATTGATCCTCCTTGTAGAGTTAGATTAGGAGGTACAGTTGACTAGAGACATACTTCTGTATTACTTTTAAAATAAGAATGGAGCAAGTGTTTGAATCTGTAATATTCACCATCTTTGACCTCAAGACCACACCACGACTCACATAGAATGCTATCAATGCCAGAAACAATTGCTTCTTTAGGGTATGTCAGTAGGTCCTCAGCTACTGTTTTCTTAATTTCAGCAACTTGAGTATGAAGATTATCCTTTGGTATACTGATCTGGAGCCCATGTGTGAAAGACATTTTTGGCCTCTGGGAGATTTTTACATGATTAGATGTTTTCAAAAATGATTTTTTCTTTTCCTTTTAGTCTATCTATTTTTTAAGCATATGTCTTTACTAAGATAATTCTATTCTTTCTCTTAGAGATCAAAATATGGTATATAAACAGCTAGGGTGGGGGTAGGGGAAAAAAAGCAGGGCGCATTTCTATTTAATGTCATATTGCTTATGAACAAACACAATACTAGGCTTTAATCCCTATAATTGACCATGGAAAAATGATTAATATTTGTAATATTGTGAGGGGGTGGAAAAAGAGTGTAAAGCACACCATATAAATCATGGAACCAATTAAATATGTGTGTGGAGGCAGGGAAGGAGTCGGTGTTTTCATTATTTTCCTTTCATTTCTTGTCAGAATAAAACAGTGGGAGTAGATAAGATTGAATCTCTTTATTTTTTATTTATCTTATTAAAATTGCTGGTGCTGAAGTTTCTTCCAGGTTAACCCTATGTTAACTTTATGGATGGACACATATTTTTCATGACTAATAGGCAAAAGAACAGTTTGTTCAGGACGTGGTCCACTTCTCAATGAGATAGTGTAACAGAAGCACCTCACGTGCTTTCTAAATAAAAAATACATCACTTCTATATTTTTCTAAATGCTTAAAAATAGCTAAGCCTTTGTTGGGAGCCTTCTTTATCAACAAAACGAGTTTGAGATTATGCAAGAAAATTGAATAAATGTAGCTCTGCCATAAGGGAATGTATAATTTTGTACGAAGGATTGGATGCCACATCATGAGAGGTAATAAACTCAACATAGATTTTATTTTTATTCTCTTAGAAGGTTAAGAAGAATCTTCAGTCCTACATTTGAGAACCTTCAGTTCTGTGTTTGAAAAAGTTGAGACTAGTGACATCTTTTCTACCTATGCTGCCTTTGCTGTGTAGACCACCAAATATTGTATAGCTCTAAAAAAAGTCTTCATATTTAGAAACACACACAACATTAATGTGGGGATGCTGGGAAGGATGTAGTAGAAAAGAAGAATGTATGGGAAAAGTGCAGTAAATTCAGAGACTACGAGAAAAGTTCGGAAATGAGGTGTTAAAATGCAAATTTTGGGTTGTGGAACAGGAAAGGGAAGGAACAAATAAATGTGGGAGACAGCCACGATTCTGTAATTCCAGAGACTGGCTGAGAAGTTAAAGAGTGAACTATAATGCTGAGTCTAAATGACTACAAGAACTGTCCTATCATGATGAGCCATCTGGCCCAGAAGAAGTTACCGCTAGGGTGGTGGCAGAACTAGTGGGTTTAATGTTAGCCATGTTGGGTTCAGATAATGGAAACCTAGGAAGGTTGATGATGTTTGTCATGTGACTGAGAACACTGCACAGGAGCTCCAGAGAAAAGTCCACATGAAATGCTGATTTTTAAAAAATTTATTTTATTTTTTGTATATTAAAGGCATGAGGTACAATTCAGGGTTGGGTACATAAGTTGTCATCATACAGGTGAAGTTTAGACCTCCCATTGGTCCTTACTTCACCTGATTTGGGATCACAAATGCTTATTAGTGTTATGTGTCCCCTTCCCCGGCACTGTTCCACTACTGCCAATCCCTTTCCTATAGTATTATGATAAATGTCCAAGGTCCACTTGTGAGTGAGAACATGTGGTACTAAGTTCTTTGTTTTTGTGATAGATCAATGAGTATGATGGACTCTAAGTCCATCCAAGCTGCCGCAAAGTTCATAATTTTGTCCCTTTTTTATAGCTGTGCAATATTCTATTGTGTATATATACCACTTTTTAAATCCAGTCTGCTTTCGATGGGCAGCATGGTTGGTTCCAAGTTTTTGCTATTGTGAATAGCGTGAAATGCTGATTTAAAGTCATGACTGAGATTTGTAAGAAACAGGGCCCTCCCAAAATGAAATGCCTATATTTGGAGCATGCAATGGGTTTATTAGAGACACATTTGGAGATATTAAAAAACTGTAAGAAAATACAATCAAAGAGATCGTGCTTATTTAATTGAAAGCTTGGATGTTGGATGAGTAGATAACATAAGTTACACAACTGGACTCAGTAAAAGTAGAGATAAGTATACATTAATAGTAAAGTAGGAAATTAAATCAGCAAATAAAAATATTCAGAGTCACCACGTTTTCTCCAAATAAGACTTGGCCCTTATAGTTTTGCAGGTCAATTTTAGCACATTTCAAGGATTGAATATCTGTAAATTATGTAACTTTTCTATGGATAATTAAAACAAAAAGAAAGCTATGTATTTAAGGACTATATAACAAAAGAAATCTGTTAATTTTAATTCAAGAGCATAACGAAGACTTCTGCTAGCACTCCTTCTATTCAATATTAAACAAAGAATGAATTTGAAAAAAAAATCATATAAGGATTATAATATTTATTATTATCACTTGATACGATGGCCTCAAAAAATTTCATATGTCAACCCCCTGGGGTCTCCTCCCACTCTGGGAGCTTTTCTGTCCTCTTGATAAATCTTGCTTTCAAAATAAATTTTTTTTCATGTACTTTATTAAGCGTTGAAGTTTGTAAGAATTCAGGAAGATTGATGGATGAATGCTTAACATACATAAATTATTAGCATTTCTACATAACTGGAATAAATATTGAGAAAATAGATGAATAATGCATCTAGAAATAAATGCAGCAAAATAAGCTCTACCTAAATGACAAAATATACCAATTCATGGATGGGAAATCTCAATAATGTAGTAAAAGTATGACTTTTCTCAAAATTAACTAATAGATTGGTTGCAATTACAAATATCACCTCAGCATGATTCATTTGGGAACTTGACAGGCAGTTGTTAGGATTCATATGAAGCACCAAAGAGCCAAAAATAGCAGAGACAATTTTGAAAAGCCTAACAAAGTGGAAGTACACACAGATATCAAGACCTTCTGACACTAGAGTAATTACAGCTGTTTGATATTTGCACTAGAGTAGAAACAAATAAACTGTGAAACAGAATGGGGTCTAGAGAAAGATCCACACATGAATGGAAATTTTGTGTTACAAAAGTCTTATTAAAATTGGGGAAAAATCAGTTGGTGATGTTAATCAGTTTCTTGGTTACTGATTTGAAAAAAAAAAGTATACTCAACACAATGAAAGATTCACTTCCAGGTAGATTAAGCACATAAATGTAAAACACAATTTTAAAATAAATCATGAAAGGATATTTATGAACTCCGATTAGGGAGATATTTCTTTTCTTTTTTTTTTCTTTGAGTTGGAGTCTCACTCTGTCTCCTAGGCTGGAGTGAAAGTGGCACACTCATGGTCACCCCAGTATCGACCTGCTGGGCTCCGGCGATCCTTCTGTCTCGGCCTTCCAGGTAGCCAGAACTACAGTTGTGCATTACCATGCATGGCTAGTTTTTTATTTATTGTAAAGATGAGGTCTTGCCAATTTGCCCAGGCTGGTCTTGAACCCCTGGGCTCAGGCAATCCACTCGCCTTGGCCTCCTAAACTGTTGGGATTACAGGCTGAACCACTGAGCCTGGCGTGAAATAATTCTTAAACAAGAAAAAATGCAAATCATAATGAAAAACACTGAAAATTTTGATTTTTTTAACCATAAAACATAATTTCAAGAAAAATGCCCTTAACAAAATGTTTAAACATGTACAATTAGAAGCTATACATAGCAGTACATTAATATCCAGAATCCTTAAGTAAGTGCAAATCAACTAGAAAATGGAAAACAACCCAATAGGAAAATGAACATGTGAACGCAAAATTCACTGAAAAAGAATCTAAAAGTCTTGCTAACTTAATCTTACTAGTAATAATAATATTGCAAATTAAGTATACAAACAGATTTCTTTCCATAGTCATCAGATTATCAATAATTAAGAGGTCTGTCAAATATCAAGCATTGACAAAGAAGACTAACCTGAACCCTCATCCACTAATAGAAGGAATATAAATGGATACAACCACTTGGAGAAAAATGCAGCAGTAATTAGTGAAGCTGATATCTTACATACACTCTGACTCAGCAGCTCTACTTGTAGTTATATAATTGGGAGGACATCATGTATAAGCATACAGAGATAAAACTTAAAAGTTCATTTCAGAATTGTTAATAGCCAAAAAAAAAAAAAAAAAAAAACCCAGAAAACCCCTCTTAATAGATCTCACCTAACTAAAATCAAGGTATTGGTAGGTCGTGTTTGTTTCTTGAGTGAAGAAACTGCTATTAAAAAAAACAAAAACTCGTTTTGGTTGTGAGTAGCATTCAGTTCTTTTAGATTATAAGACTACATTCCTTGTTTTCTGATTCACTATACACTAAGGGTCATTCCAGCTCTGAGATGCCACCTCCTTCCTTGGCTCATGGGGCACTGTTTTCAATATTCAAAACCAACACACCAACAACAGCAGGTGGACTGATCTCTGTAATCCTAGCCTTCTGGAATTATAATCTATAATCTATAATAATCTTTCCACTTCAAAATCCTTGCCCTTAATCTCATTTGCTAAACCCCTTTTCATGTACGATAATAAATTCACAGATTCTAACAATGGAGATGTGAACGTTTTGGGGAGTTATGTTTCTTTGTACTACACAGTATATTGTTCATGAACAAATACATGTGTAATAAATTTATGAAATATGCATGGGGATAGTTAATACTAAATTCGGAATATTGGTTACCTCTAGGCCAAGAAAGGGAGAGTTGAACTGGGAAGAAATTCAGAGGTATTCTCATCTTTCTCCATTATTTGCTACTTCAAGGAGGTTTGAAATTCACTATAATAATGCTAGGCTCTTATCAAGATAAGTGAAGAAGAGAGCAAGAGGAGAAGATGTATTTTTTATCACAACATTTATATTTATCATTATGGTTAGATATTTTATAATACAAATGTTTAAAAGGGGAGGAAGAAAAGAAAAATGCTTGCGTGGAGAGTCAGCAAAATATTGAATCCATGAAGTGGATGTTGTGATAATTGAAAATAAGTCAAACTAGAATTCTTAGGCCAGACACTTAAACCTCGGTAAAGTAGTAGAGGACATTTTAAGCTGTGCGTGATAGAAAGATGATGACATTAGGGACTCAAAGCCATCATGATGAGTGTGATAGGGAATAAAATACTGAATTTAAAAACAGAGCCACCAGTGTAGATGGCCAACTGCAAAATACAGTTTTAGGCATTTAAAAATGCACAGTAAGTTTAGAACAGTCACTACCAAGAATGTGATTGAAGAAGACTGAAGGAAGAGAAAAGAGCAGATGCAGACAAAGATCCAGCAAGTTAGGATTACCCCCACTGGCATCCGCAGTGCTTTTTGACTTTCCTTAGCATTCTTTGGAAGCCTAGATTAAACAGAGGGGGGGAAAATTGATTATTTTAGTGAGAATTTTCATGAAAGAGAGACAAAAGTGTAATGGATTTTAGACTTGCTGGAAGAGAAATACATTCAAATAGTTGATTATGGGTTTCAGAACAGGGAAAGAGTTTTTAAAAAGCCAAGATCTGAAGAAGAGAGAAGTTGGAATCTAAAAATCAAATGGGCCAGGACTCGAGTTATACCAAAAGCACAACATAAGTTAGTTGTTTCAGATGTGGTGGAGTAGAACAGTGAAAGGATAGTTGCATGATAATCTGAAAAGAAATGCTTCAAAATTATACTCTAACATGAACCTAATAGAATTTTTGATGAAATAGTCCTGAAAGTTTAGTGAAGGATATTGTCCAGACATCAGCAAAGCATTATTGGAGTATTAACCTGGAACTGAGTGTTGGCACATTTCTTAAATGTTTCTTAATACATACTAAGATTTTATCCCTCTCCTCAAACATTTTTTTGTAGCTGTTATTTTTTCGCTTTCCCTCTGCCATCACCATGGTTTATTTTGGTGAAATACCTCTTATAGTCTATAGCAAAACCTTTTTTAAGTGGGAAATTTATAAAAAGAATAGTGTTCAGAATTTAAATCAAATGTCTTAGAATTTTGCCCATTATCTTTAAGTGACTTGTATATTATCACATAGAGCCAAAAACTGGAACAGAATCAAGGTCTTCTAAATTCTAGCCTAAGGTCTTTCTCAAGTGCACCCCACTGTCTTTTAAAAAGAAAAGAGCCACCTAGATCATGTAACAGTTGAGTAAAAAAAAAAAAAAAAAAAGTAAAAAATGCATTTGAGAAGACACTGAGCCTGCACTTCATTCGGTTTTTCCATGCTTGAATGGAGCTAAAAATCCTGATGTGATCAGTTTTATAGAGTGTTTAAAATGGATACTTCTACACATGGCTGGCAAATGGAGGTACATTTCCTGTTGGGGCAAGAGGGCATTATGGGTGGGAATGACACCATTAACTGATGGTTTATTGCTTCGGGGAAATATTTGGACATCCTGTTTGCTTGATCAGCAGTTAAACCCCAGGTTGCTGTTTTGACCTTGGTTCACCCAGAAGATTATTTCTATAAACTTGAAAACTGAAACCAAGTAAGATCACATACACAAAAGAAGTCCAAGGGAAGAAAGTCAAATCTTCTGTTTATCTCTAGGGTGTGAGCGCCTGCCAAAGACTATACTTCTGTTCCCTCTCTGGAAACAAGGTGATTTGCATTTCTCCTGGGTTTTAGCTCCTGATTAACGATGTAAATAACTTTATTCAACAAAGGCTCCTTCTCCCTTTGAATTTTGAGCTTTAGAGCCCTTTACTAATGTTTCTGGGAATCACAAAATGAACATTAAATATCAGAAATGTAGAAAAACACATGGTGATCCTGTGGAAAATGTCATATTAAAGTATAAGTAGTCTAAAATAATCAGCATTTTAATAATTATGTTTCCTGATTGCTAGTCATAATTATCTTCCTCCTTGATAACGAATATTATGAAACTCTTTGGAGTCTAAATCCCTGCAGCTCACAGCACATAAATATAAACGATAAAGGCAATTAGCAATACATCTCTTCAGATTCACGTGTTGCAGTTATGTCGGTCTCCAGATCCCTTGCCCGAAGATCTCTATGTCTGATAGGAACCACTTATCTTGACAGACAATCTTATAACTTATAGAATTATTGAATATATTATAATTTTTGTTTGTGATGCTTTGTTTCTTCAAACACCACTGTGAGTTAGTCAGCACACATATTATCCTTTATATAATCCCAGCAAAGAAAATAAGGCTTAGGAATTTGGCCACAGTAGTTTGGTAGGTGAAGATCTGGTCTTGAATCCAAGTGTTGGGACTGAACAGTTAGTGCTTTCATTACTAAAATCAAGGCAAAAGTTGATTCTGATAGCCATGAGTAATTTCCTTCCCTGCAGTGTCGCTTACCTGTCTCAGTCAAAGCTCTATCATTCATTCAACAACTGTACCACCCTCGATGTATAGAATGTACAGACTTAATAACTAGCAGGAAGATACCACTTGTCACAAAGGACATTATCCTTCTTAGGTTATTTGTGGAAAATTCTAGAAAAGGAAGAATAATTTAGATTTTAATTTAATCACTCTATTTTAGGTTAAAATTAAAGGACGGAGTTTTCTAAAGTCACTAGAAATGTAATGTTGATTAACATCTGGCAAAAGTTTTCTTGAGTGTCAAACAAAACAAAATAAGACAATAGCAATAATGTAATAAAAAAGCCAAAAGAAAAACTGCGTCAACATATCAGAATTGGCTCACCAAAAAAGAGCACGATAAAGCAGCAAGAGATCACTGAGCTTTAGGGTCCATGGGTTTCTCTTACTCCAGGAAAGCTTGGCTAAAATAACACAAACCCCATAGCTTACTAATTTTTCAGGCCGATATTTGGGTATAATTTGTGTGCTTTATAGGCCTGGAAAACCCACAAGAGGCCACAAATTGCTGACGTAACTGTCTTTGAATTTAACAAAGCCCATTACCATGTCAGTAAGGAGGATGGGTGGAAGCATAAGGGGGTGAGTTTTCGAGGCACCCAGAGGGGTTTTTCACTGCAGCTACTGAAATAATAAACTCCCTTGATTTTTGGCACTGACCAGAGTAGTTTTAACAGTCTGCTTCTAATCGCAGATAATTCTTTTTTTATTATGTCATTTTAGATGCCGTTATTACACATATAGCAAATGTTGCTATGTTACTGAAAACCATAAACTGTACCCATGATATCAGTCCTAACAAAAGTGAAACTGTCTGTAGACCTGGGTTTAAAGGCGGGGGGTGGGGTGGAGGACGTGTGTTTGTGTTTCCATCTACCCACCGTTTGTTTTCAGAATAGACTTTATGATGTCTGGGATCTGAACTGAACTTTCTGTCCTCTCTAGTTTCAATTAAAAGAAATTAAGAACTTGCTCATTATCTTCCCACTAAATTTTAGTATGCATTCTGGAGTAGGGAGCTCTCAAGTAACCAAATTCTATAAATTTTCCAGCAATAGACATTAAGTCCCTTTAGCCCGAACATGAAATAGAAATACATGGTTTTTGTCTTAGACAAGACAACTACTTTTGATTAAGAAAAAGCAAAAGAAAAAAAGTTAGACAAACTGCACTCAGTGGTTTCTGAGAGATTTTTATCCTCAGATAATACGCAGTATAACTTCAAGGGGCAAAAATGGACCATTAGACAAAAAATATTATCTCTCAATTTTGATTGTTTTGTTTCAATTCATTAGGATGTTACCATTTAAGTTTTTATTTTTAACTTGAAATAATTTAAACTCATAGAAAAGATTCAAGAAAAAAATAAGAATAAATTATATATATAATTTCTCACCCAAATCCAACAATTGTTATCATTTTGCCACATAAATACTTTATTATGCACTATTAGACATCTGGTCTGTACTTTTTTAACCATTTGGGAGTAATTTACAGAACTCTTCCGCCTTTCATTCTAAATTCTTAAATTTGAATTTCCTAAGGATAAGGGCCTCCACTTCCATAATTGCAGAACAATGGCCAAAATCAGTATTTTGTTTTTACTACGGATACGTTAGCTACAAAGCTTATTCACTTTTCTTCAGTTCATCCCAGTAAAGTCTTGACTTTTTCCAACTGCAGATCCAGTCAAAGATTACAAACTGGATTTAGTTTTTGTTAGACCAAAATATTCTGACCCATGCACGTACATGCACGCTTAACACATCTGTGCCCTTCTGTCATTGCTGTACAAACATTCACCAAACAAGTCTTCCTATGTCCATCTTCTTTTCCTCTTTGGGCCTACAATAAAATAATAATACTAATAGCCAAAAACAAACAAAAAAAAGCAAGTAAGTAAACAAACAAGAGATCTTGGGAAACGACTGTGATTATGTCTTTTTAAAATCACCTTTAAAAAGATGATGCTTAAGCAAGGGAGATTTTAAGTAAAAGATGTGAAAGATTATGAGTCTTCTTGCCTCAACTCCTGGAACTTCTGTAGGATACATGTGAAAAGATGATACATGTAAACACTCTGGAAAGACTTGCTCAGGAAGACACTCGAAGCACAGACTACTTCCAGCATAACACTGGCAGAAAGGATGGCCAAGAGCTGTGGGAAGAAGCCAACCTTCACTTGCAGGCTTGGAGCCAAAAAGGAAATGACAACACATTGAACAAGGGGAAAGGTAAAGTTAGCAGCCCAACAAATTGTCTAAATAAGCATCAAACCAAAGGGACTAGATCATCAAAACAAAGATATATGCGTGCCCTGACATGTAGAGAGAGTGGCCATAGGGTGTGATTGTAACAATTTTTTTTAAAAAGGGGAGAAAAGATAAAGAACATGCTTGTTTTTATTTTAATTTTGTAAATATCTGTCATCATGTATACACAAAATTATATTTTGGAATTATGAACCATAGATGAGTTGTACGCTGTTTATCTTCTTAAAGTTTTACAATGAATCATATACTTACTTTTACTGCTGAAAAAGTATTTCACATACAAAGCGATAAATAGATATAGACATAGCTATATCTTCAAATAAAAGGGAAAATCAGTCACCAATTGAGTGATGGAAACTGGATCAGAGACAACAACCCTGTGACTGGTGTAAGCTCAGAAAACTAGTTAGCTCAGGTTTATTCCTGGTGAGATTCCCGAATGGATTGGTGTTTGTGAACTCCCAGTGGGTTTAGGGACCACCAGAGGTGCCAAAACATGTCAAATGGGGTTCATGTGACAGGCGACTTCTCTGATATGATGAATAGAAGCCTAGTAATGTATCGCTTAGTTCCTTCATCATTCCTAATAACTGCTTAGGATGTTCATATGCTATTTTTTGTATCTGGCAGTAGATTTGGAGTCCAGGGGTTGGTAAAGAGATGACAATCGGAGGGCATTCCCTAGAGATATTTGGCAACACTAAAAATCTCACCTGAATCACACTGTCTACATCCAATGTTCAACTATATAAGAATTACTTTGGGGGTATATTAGGACATTCTTAACATATATGTATGGATTAAATTTGGCTCCCAGGGAATTTATGGTGCTTTCCTTTGCTGAGCAAAATGTCATATGTTTCATCACTGATCAATTCACCATTTTCAAAACCACAGAATCACAGTTCTAGAAAATAAACAGATTAAACAGTTTTATTATTAATGGACATTTTTACTAGAATCAGTGAAGCTATATCCTTAGTCACATTCCTGCCATTTCTCTGAATAACTTTCGAGTGCTTACCAGTCTTTAAAAAATAGTTATACATACATTTTCCAAGTCATTTCTTTCTGAAAGTCAGGTACTGCAGAGTATTGCTCTCTTAATGGTTTTGCTTCTACATTTGAATTTTAAGTTCTCAGTGGCAACAGCTTAACTGGATATATTTTACAGATAATGGAGTGATAAATTTAACTACAGTGTTCTAGTAATAAAAATATGGTAAATATCAAGGTGAGTGTTGCTGCATAAATAAAACTCTTATAAAAAGAACTAGCAAGGGGGTGACAGTACCATATTCTCTCTTTTCTTTCTGTTCTACAGCAAGCTTCTTGCTAGTGTGAAGGAAATAGCATGTTATAGGCAAAAGAATGGAAATGAAGTAGAAGACAAGCTCCTAAATTTTATCCCAAAGCTCCCCCAGATTTTGTGATCCATTGATTCTGTATTACCCTCCCAAGTGACTCTCATCAGTCTTCCCGTTGGCTTAATGGGGAAGAAAGCCTTAGTTTCAGAATTTCCAAGAGGACCCTTGGAAGACGGGCACAGAAATGGATTGGAAATAGATGGGTGGAAGCCCTGTTTTTAGATGACTTTACAGGACAGACTGGCTAGAATCTGGAAACTGGGAATGTTTCATTTACAATGATAAGATTCCGGTAATATAAAATTCTTCCTTCTTTCTTATAGCTACTAGGTCTTGGATGTCTACTATAGGACAGACAATTCTTCTTAACCCTAATTAACCTTGCTTTACATCTGAAGAGACTGATACTTAAATTTAAGTGGCTTGTTCAAGATTATGTAGCTGGTAGACAAAAGACACATGTTCTAAAGTCAGAGGTTGGAAAGACCTCCAATTCCACATTCTTTTGCATAAACATAGTGCTATTTTATGCACAACTGATTGCCTTCTATGCTTGCTTGCCAAAAATAAATTCAATATTTCCCATTAGTCAAGTGATGCCCACAAATCTACATAAATAACAAAAAAGGTAATTTTTGACATCTGTGACTTTCTTTTAAAAATCTTTTGTTCCTATTGTTACTACATGATCCTCAAATGTTCGAACTGTACAACACATCCCATCCTTAGCACTATTTTCCTTTAGAGGCAGATGCCGGATCTCTTGAATTTTGCCTGTTTTAGTTTCTTTTGTTTTTCTGTTTCCCAAAGTGTATCTGTTTTTTCCTGTCTAATTCGCATTCATTGATAATTTAATTCATGCTAATGTAAGAATGAGGCTATAGAATATTTTATAGTCCTCACTCAATATACGTAAGACTTGCATATAACTGAAGATTTCCATTGAGATAAAATTTAATTCCTCCAAATGATTTTAAAGGCAGGAATTTGAATTCCCGTAGCAGACTATGGGCATGTTATAGACTAGATTTACATTTCTGTGTTCTGTGTTGATAATCCTCAGTGAGCAGAGGATTATCTCACTTTCACCATTGCCATGATCCGCTTTCACCATTGCCATGATCCGCAGTTTCTATGAAGCACCCATACATACAGTCTGTAGCTGAACACATTCCACACAGAAGCAATCATATTTTTCCAGTCAACTGACTTACTTTGAAGCATAGAATTAATCAGCTACAGGCAACTCGTTTCCCTCTGCCTTAGTGCCTTCGTCTGTAAACACAAGATTTGGACTTAATAATCCCACACATCTCTTTACTTAGTATATAATTCTACGAAAGCAACACGTCCACGAAGGCGATACAGTCTGTACATTTCAGATGAATTTCAAGTTAACTCATCAAAATGTTTTATGAGAAGCTGTTGGATACCGTTGGAGTCCTATGAGCACTTCCCAAAAAACCATTTTCTTGCTCTTTCTGCATCAGGAAATAACATGCTGCCACATATCCAAGGAAGATGAACCGCCAAAAGGGGCTGAGATCAGAACTCAAATCTGGAATGGATATGAATTTGACCAAATGTGGTGTCTCCCATCTGATCTGCTATGCTGCCAGCTGGTAGAGTTAGTTCACTTTTACTATTTAAAGTTACCTTTTGGGCTAATAAATATTTCTAAAATATTGTATTGCTCCAGAGCTCATGCTATGGCAATGTAAATCAATTCCCACCTATATTATATAAGTATGTGATTTTTACCCCTACAAAAATTCCATTGCACTATTAGGCCTTATATTGGGTAATAATAGACTATGGTGGTGGTCTGGTGGAAACAACTATGGGTGGGATTTCAGGGGAGAGAAATGGTCATCCCTTGGGCTGCAGAATTCATAGAAGAGATGGAAGCGCTTGTTTGGTTTCCCCTGGTGGAGGATGAACCATTTTGGTTCACATATCCCTGGGCATAGGTAAGGTCACAGTTCTTCATCATTCTCTTAGCAGACAATTCTCTTAAGGTGGCACCTCTTGGGAATGGAAGTCAGAGAAGTGAAAAAGACAGGAAGCTTAATTATAAAAAGCCCAAGAAGGTCAGAAATTGTTGGGACAAGGCTGAGGAATTGAGAAATTGTGGCCTCCAGCTTCTATGATAATTAAGAATTTACTGCCCTTGCATGTATACTGTGTACCCTAATAAGCAATAACGTAATGTGCCTGTCTGCAATAATCATTTTATAAATATTAATGCAGCTTTGAGAAATTGGGACCCGGTTTTAAGTGTTACATTTTATTTGTAAGTGCATACTTTAATTATGGCCATAAAACATCGATTAGTTAAAATTTGCTGCTGTTTTGTGACTTAGGAACCAGATGGGTTTGTAATGAGGAGCAGCATCTGAGGCATGCTATTTTTAAGGCAGAGAAATACACGGGGAGACAGTCAGTTGAAGGACCATCTGAACGTTTATGAGAATACGTAGTTTTGGAATTGAACACGGCATGTCAGTTCAGCTCCATTATACTAGGAACAATTCTGCCCTGCTTTCAAAGTGGTGTTGCTTTCATCCTAAGAGTAGGAGAATTTCCTCTTGGAGTAAACCTGAGATAGTCAAGGTATTAATGAAATGTAGATGTTATTTGAAAAAGGTTAGGGAATGAATTGAGTCTCCCCCACATTTATATGTTGGTGCTCTAACCTCCGTGTGATTGCAACTGGAGATGGGGCTTTTAGGAGGTAATTAAGGTTAAAAGAAATCAGAAGAGTGGAGTCCTAACCCTATAGGACTGGTGTCCGCATGAGAAAGCAAGATCTCTCCCCCACGTGGGGGCACAGTAAGAAAGCAGCTGTCAACATCTCAAGAAGAGAGAGTCTTCACACATCATTGACCCTGCTACCACCTTCGTTTTGGACTTCCTAGCCTTCAAAACTGTGAGAAAGTAAATGTCTATTGTTTAAGTCACCCAGTCTATGTTACTTTATTAAGGCAGCATGGCTCTAAATATCGACCTCCCATATGACCCCGCAATCCCCCAACTGGGAATATACCCTGAAGAACTCAAGTCACTCTCCCAAAAAGATACTTGCACACGTTTGTTTATCGCAGCATTGTTCACAATAGCAAGAACCTGGAAGCAACAATGCTGCCCATCAAAAGAGAACTGGATTAAAAAAAATGTGGTACATATACACGATGGAATACTATGCAGCCATAAAAAAGAACAAAATCATGAATTTCACAGCAACCTGAATGGAACTAGAGTCTATAATACTGAGTGACTTCTCACAGAAGCAACGATCTGAGTATCACATGTTCACACTCATATAGTGGACCTTGAACATCCATCGTAATACTATAAGAAAAGGACTGACAGTGGTGGGAAACTATGGGGGGGAGGGGAAGGGAGGTGGGATTAACAGTGGTCAATATCTGCCCGGGGACGGGGAAACACCCCTTATCAACAAGGGTGCCCAAACGAAGCATATTTGTATACTGAACCCTTAACTGTATCCCACAATATCAAAATAAAAAATACTGATGGAAAAAAAAAGGGCAGCATGAACTGACGAAAACAAAGTGGTTTATGAGGAAAGAGTAAAGGCAATTAGAGATAAGGCAAAGCTATCTAATCACAGCAGGATGTCATGCTGGGCACAGGCCACCGTAGAATAGCGGGACCTGGGGACAAGTGAGGCTGGAGTTTGTTGGAACCTGCTGATCCAGGAAAGCAAGAGGATAAATGAAGAGAGGTAAGCTGGGAAAAGAGGAAACGGACCTAGTTCTAAAGATACAGAAAAGGTCCAAAGATACGGAGATGATAGGATCTCCAAGCAAAGCATTAAAGAACAAGCTTGATGAATTATGATTCACACGACTTTGTATCTGTGTCATTCTCTCTGTGGGTGTGAACAACCTCAAGCCATAGAAACTCAATGTATGCAGAGATTAGTGGGTTGTAACAGGCTTCGCTACTGACACAGAGTTGCTGTTGTACAGAACAACTTAATGTCAAAAAAATGGAGGGATGGCTAAATAAATGATGGCGCTGAGATACATGGCAGTAAGAATCAGGTTACAAGAGTTATACTGCTATTTATTAGGTGACAAAATACAACCTAAGAAATACACATGTGACGTGAGTATGTCAAGTGTAATCAAATTTATTTTTAAAACTACATTCACATACACACAAATGATGAAAACATATGCCCTTAATGAAATTCAGACAAAGTTATGTCTGGATGTTGGGGCTATTCTAATCTTATGTCTTGTGTTTTTTATAATATTGATTTTTCAGAATAAATACATCTTAATCTGAAATCAGCATTGGTTTTTTTTTTAAGTCACTCTATTATTTAAAAAAATGTATAAGGGTGATGAGGGAGTTGGTTGAAGGGTTATCCCAGAAGACACGGTCAATCTTGCTACTACTTCTTTTTGCTTTATTTGGTTATTCCCTGAGTTCCTACATTTATATAATGTTGCAATGAAGAGTGAGACTAAATAGAAGACATTTTAAGCACTTCCTCCCTTCACATACAACTACACACAGAAAATTGAATGGTGAAACCCTTTTGTTTTATTAGCGTCTGACTCCATGAGTATACTACCCAATGGCTTTTCCCCATATTAAAACAAGACAGAGTAAAAAACAAAAGAAAATAAAAAAAATGTCAAGGCAATGAAAGCAATATATACCCGTACGTTAGCCACAGACAAACATCCCTTCTCATGACAATATTTTTCATAATCCTGGTGATATCAGGGCAGTTACTGTGATCTCGATGTCAGGAAGATGTGATCACTCATGAACATTTAGGCAAAAAGGGAAGATGGTTTAAGTGTCTTTTGCCTAGCTGCTGGTATTCTTTTGGTGAGTTGTAAGGTTTCTGAAGTGGGAAAGAAATGGAAGCCTATGCTAGCAGCTGTTGTGGGGGTGGGTGGAGGAAGGGGTGGGGTGTATGAGAATCTGAAAAAAAATGTAGTAACTGGTTTGTAAAAAATTCAGAAATTAATGCTACTGCCTACAATTGGTAAATATATGAAAACTCATTTTTATTCTCTTTATTCATCCCCAGTTCTCTGCCTAGCATAACCTTAGCTCAGTTTGATGGCACTTTTGCTGCATTATCTGTGACAAGATAACAGCCCTGTGCCAAGAGCTAGCACAGGCAGGCAGCATTCATTTGTAATACAAGCCGACCCCATCACCAAAATAAGAGCACGGTGTCTTATGAGACTTTAAACTCTGCAAATAATGACAGTTGTCAGGTCTCACAGAGCTGACAAATTTAGCCTTCTAAGATATCAATATGAAGTTACTGTTTGGCTGGTTTGTGGTAGAGACTCATGGTGATGAGAGTTTGAGAAACAAAATCACAGCTTCCTCCCCTTTTAGGACACAATGAGATCAGGAGAGTTTTAGAACTTTAGTCTTTGCCGTTGCATGAGGCTCCAGTTTGAGAGAAATGGAGTCAAACTTGAGGAAATGTTGAGGCGTTGATACAGGAACAAAACAGGAGTAGAATGAATCCCCCATTTCAGCTGTTGGAGGACTTACCTTTCTTTACCAGTTTGTATTTCTGGGGGGTGGGCTGAACTGATTCAAATAAAACAGGAATGGGCTCAGCTCTCAAGTACCATGCAAAAAATCTGAATTCAATGTTGGGAATTATGATAAGGTCAAGTAAATAATGAGAATCAACATGTTTCAGTGATGGCCTATGATATTAAGAGATCAGCGTGGTTTTACTAGTACTTCCAGAAATTGCCTACGATCTATAATCATGGCCACTAAAGAATAGATTTTTTAAAACTCCAGTAGATGAATTGAGATTTATCAGAGACTGGAATTACTCAGGTTTGCTGGGGTTAGCCTCCAAGTCCCCTGGTACTCAGAAAAATATCCTTAGAGATTTTTTTTTCCTATTTCTTTGCCTAACAGTTTCATATCTACCTACTGTCCTCTGGAAATCGGAAGACTCACCCCTTAACTCAGTACCTTGAGTTCTGTTTCTTTTGATGATGGACAATTCGAGGCTGCTGGTTCTGTGCTCAAGAACAATTCATCAAGTTCATGGTTTCTTTTTCAAAGTGTACAGGAAATTGAAAAGCAGATTCAAATCTTGTAAATGCGTATATACATATATCACCTATTAAAATGTAAAGACATTGAAATTGTAATTTAAAATATATGAGCACAGAATGCTGGAAAATACCTCTTTGCTACTGCCTGAGTTGAGAGTTGGTGACATATGATACTCAGGTCAAGGTACCCAGGTAGGTGAAATATATTCTACTCGCAATCTGGAGCAAAGGCATGAACAGAGTTTTCCTGAATCTGTGATTCTTGTAAACTGACCCATATAACTTGAATTCTTTGATGGCTCCATGTGGTACACAACTGAGACATTGTACAAACATGGAAGACTCAAAAGCACAGAAATTACTTTATCCTCTTCTTTAGGAAAGAGAGTCAGCTGGTTTTATTAATGTCTTGAAGAACATGAGAAGATCATGGTAATTCCACTAACCTTTTACTCTGTATTGTGCTACAAATATTCACAGTCTTCAGCCTCAATAACACTCTGGCTTTCTTCTTTTCAGGGAAAGGAAAAGGATAGGGATTTGGATTCTGTTTTCCCTACCAGATCTTTCATCTGAAAATTTCTACCAAGTTAACAAGTACTGTTAGTGGCAGTTACTCTGAGCACATTTTTGCTAGGATCTCGAACCTACTCTGAGCATTCTTGTCATTCTCTTTGAAGCATTTGTTCACTTGAGGCAAGGTATAGGACATAGCAGAAGAATTAGAGTGCCGTTTTAGAACAGTTTAATTAAAATTTAAAGTGAATTTAATTCAACTATGGTTACTTAAGAAAAATATGCTTTTCTGGGCAATGACAGCGCAAATAAAAATACTGATTTTTGTTTAGAAACCGGAGTCTCTGTAAATCACAAGTCATGTGTTAAGAAATATACCCTCCCTCGTGTATACTGCATTCACGGACACCCGTGACTTTCAAACAGGGTTGTAGCCATACAATAATTAAACCTTTACTTTTGGGGATGTCTAGCTTTATAATTATAACATTTAACATGCACAAGGTTGCCGAATATGTGTGGGAGAAACAAACAAAAAAGCAGATTTTTTTCCATCTTTTAAAGTATTTTGTATTATGGTCCAATTAAATAGAAAAGATAACAGGAAACACGATCACCAGATTTTTAAAAATACGGTGAAAAAAGCTATGTGTGTCAAAGATACAAGTGTGCAAGGTTTACTTTGTTAAATCATCTTTTTTTCTTCCCTTGAAAGGCTTTAGAATTTTTTTTAGTTTAGTGCAGAGACTATATATACAGTAACACCAAGCTTTTAACAGCTGTATTTCCCCCCTTTTGCTATCGTAATTATGGTCTCATTAAGATTCCAATAAAAAGTCAAGAAAAACCTTTTTTTAAAAGGAAAACAGAAGTACCCACAGTGTCTCTCTAAAACATGCTATGCTTTTAAAATATTTGCATTTGAAATTCCTCACTGCAAATATTCTCAAACCAAAGGTAAATATAACACTTAGATTACTCCCAGAAGAACATTCCTTCTGCTATTAATACCCTGAATTCAAATCTTTTTTGCAAGTCTGTATAATTTTACTGTATGTACTTTATCCTGCTGTTTGGCAGGCTGCAAGTGTTAGGAAACTAGATGCATCAAAAATGAATAGAAAGTGGCATCTCTTGCCTGGGTGAATATATATATATAAATTTTTTTTTTCTCCTGGCTTTCCATTTCATAAAACAGCCCATTTGAAATATCATATTCATGAGGATAGAGTTTTCAGTTAGACAAGAACAAAGACAGGTCTCCTCAAAAGAAAACATCAAGCACATATATGTTTCAACTTTCAGTAAAATCACAAGACTAAACTATGAACAGCAAGAGTATACATATTCGGTTCGCCCTGGTCTTCCAGAATGAGCGGTCTTATCTCACGTGGCACATGCCATCTTCCCTTCATGGCAATATCCAGTGATGAGATGTGTTGCAGGGTCCTAAACTCACACTCTGACATCGGCAGCTCCTCACCACCCTACACTTAAAGCTTTCCTTTCTAGTCATAGGTCGGTTATTTGTTGACCCATTGCCTGGATTCCTGTTTCTTTTGTAGAATTTATGCACGAGATTAATCCAAGCTAAGGTGTTACAAACGACAGTGACTTACAATACCTCCACCAAGAACAGTGCAGGCTGGGCGCAGTGGATCAAGCCTGTAATCCCAGCATTTTGGGAGGCTGAGGCAAGAGAATTGCTTGAGTCCAGGGGTTCGACACCAGCCTGGGCAACTTGGTGAGATCTTGTCTCTACAATAAATCAAAAAATTAGCTGGGTGTGGTGGTGCGCACCTGTGGTTCCGGCTATTTGGAAGGCTGAAGCGGAAGGATCGCCTGAGCCAAGCAGGTCGATGCTACGGTGGCCGTGGGCAGCGTACCACTGTACTCCAGCCTGGGTGACAGAGTGAGACTCTGACTCAAAAAAAAAAAGAAAAAGAAAAATAGTGCAAAATAAGGTAATTTAGCCGGGCTCGGTGGCTCAGCCTGTAATCCCGCGCCTTTGGGAGGCTGAGGTGAGTGGATTGCCTGAGCCCGTGAGTTCGAGACCCGCTGGGGCAACTTGGCGAGACCTCATCTCTACAATATAAATAAATAAATAAACCAACACGGATTCCTTTACAATCAACAAAAACTAGGGTGTGGCTTATGTAAAATGGAAAAAGGAGAGCTCCTATCAGCAGACTCATCTTCAAAAGAACAGGCCTTGTTCCTACATCAAAAGACTGGCGAAAGAATGAACATTTATTTACTTGCCTTAAATCTAAACATAACTGCTTAAAATATACTTAGGTATTTTTAAATTATATATAAAGTCAGATAAGAACCTCACCAGGCTGGGCTCGGTGGCTCAGCCTGTAATCCCAGCACTTTGGGAGGCCGAGGTGGGTGGATTGCCCTGAGCCTGCTGGTTCAAGACCCACCCGGGCAACTTGGCGAGACCTCGTCTCTACAATACATCAAAAATTAGCTGGGGTTGGTAGCACACACCTATAGTTCTGGCTACTCGGAAGGCTGAGGCGGAAGGATTGCCAGAGCCCAGCAGGTCGAGGCTGCGGTGGCCGGGAACGGCCACTGC
>NW_007081691.1:66692-82375 GCF_000164805.1 Carlito syrichta
TTCCAGTCTGGGCGACGAAGTGAGACTCCAACTCAAAAAAAAAAAAAAAAAAGATAATTTAAAGTCTCATTATAAAAAGGATAATTTAAAAAATCAAAAACTCCATTCCATATTTTCCTGGTTCCTTTATGCACTCCCCATGAACAAGTCCACCCCTGAAGCCTATCCACAACAAAATTTTAGATTAAAAAAAAAAGAATGTGGCCACAATGAGGACACTGATAGTATTTTCCAGAGAAATTTCCAATGTGACAATTAGGAGCAAGACCTAGACGGTGGAAAGTTTGGGAGTGAAAGTAATTGAGGAAGTGCAGTCAGTAAGAGCAGATAATTGTTATTTAGAAAAGTTGCTTAAGAGTGACAGGCGAGAGATGGGGAGAGGTCTTCGTTTCTTCGACAATGTTTTGGGGAGCTGAACTGTCAAAGAGAAGGAGTTAGCAACAAAGGAGTAGGGAAAGATCATCATTCAGAAGAAGTAACAGATTTCAGATGAGGAAAGAGACAAGACCCAGTGTCCACTGGACAAAGTAGGACAATAAGGCGTAGTTTTGTTTTTTTGATTCTATAGATTAGCATTTTATTTTTGAAGATGACATGCATTCATTATGTCCATACATATGTACAATCTGTTTCTGGTAGATTTGTTCAGTTCTTCTAATCTTTCTGGTTAGCTTTAAATAGTAGTACAATATTATTTTGTTTATTGAGAGTAGAACTGGAGGGCACCTCTCATACAGAGGATGGAAGGTATAAAAAACAGGGTGGGTATGAAGGTAAAAATGTGGGGTCGGAATGCAGATGTTTAAGAAGTTTTTACCCAACAGACTTTTTCTTTTTTTTTCTGAGACAGAGTGAGTTAATACATCCTCCAAGAGGAGGGAGTCTGATAGGGACAGGGAGGTGGGTTATGAGGTTTTTGGAACCTGGAAATGCTTGAAATGATCAGGCATGGGGAAGAATGATTTTCCTGGAATATATTTCCATAAATGGGATCACTGAGTTAAATATATGATATTTTATGGTTTTCGATAAACGTTGCCAACTTTTTCCTTCCAGAAAAGTTTTGCCATTTGTGCAGCATCCAGTGTCGGAATGAGATGGAATTACCTGAGCCAGCCCTGCATGACTCTGCCCCTGCTTCCTCGCCAGCTTCCTTTCTTACGCATGTTACTCGCAACGGTCCCCCAAGCACACGGGCTCTTGAACTTTGAACTTCCTCCAACCTTCACCTTCGTTTTCACCTCAAGGCCTCTCTTCTCTCTGACTGACTAGGCGCCCAAGAGTCCACTCCTTAGAGGGGCATCCCTTGAAGGGTTCCATGTCAAATGCCCCAATTTTCAGCTCAGTCACTAATCCCTTCTTCTGCTTGATTTTCTTTATAGTATTTATCATTATATTAATTATGCTATTTCTTTTTAACTTACTATTTGTTTTGCTTCTTCCAGTAGGGTATAGGTTCGAGGAGGATGAAGCCTCGATTATATGAAGCATCATCTTTTCCGTCACTTGAAAAATTAGAAAAGAATAGATATTCAACTAACCACATCCTTACCAATATTGGATATTTTCACCTTAAATACCATATGCCAATTTCATGAAACATTTATATTGCCTTTATGGATGGCATTTCTGTTCTTTTCTCACTATTTACTGAGCTCTTAATTTTTTTTTATTAATTTCTGTGATCTTTAGATATAATAAAGATATAATTCATGAAGAGCATTTGTTGCACATTTACTGTAGTGTTTTTAATATGTTAGCATTAATGATGCTTGCATAGGGACAAATTTCAGGAGTTAAATTTATGCTTATTTTTCTTTTAATTTCTTCCATCACATTTGATTTAGCAAGAAACTTTACAACCATAGACTTCAGCAGCTTTTGCTTTAAATTTTTTCAGTGTTTGACATTATTATTTTTTAAAAGCTAACTTCTAACCTTTTTAAAATTTACTTTGATATACAGCATGAAACAAACTAGATATTTAGAAAACCAGATCAGTTTTCCAAATATTTTCATTGAACTATTCTCTTTCTTTCTGATTTTTGCTTGTGTGTTTTGAAAAAAAAATTATGCTTAGTAGATTAGCATTTTATCTATGAGTGTTATATAATTTAGTTATATACAACTATATAACCTTGTTCCTTGCTGATTTGTTCAGTTTTTCTAATCTTTATGATTAAGTTTAAATGATAATACAATACTATTTTAATTATTGAAGCACTCTAGATTTTTATTTAACATATTTTGAAGCCAACAGTTATCATGCTATTCTAATATGACTGTCTTCATTATTTAGAAATTTGGTGTCTCTTATTAAACCATAAATATAGTTTAGTTTCAGAATTATAGATATCTAGATAAAATTATGACAGGAAATGCTGGCAAGATTTTTCCTAGAAACATGAGATTTTATTTTCTGTACTATTATCAATGAAAGATTTTATCCATTCTACTTAATGGTATTTATAATGAATTATATATGCTGTTTATCTGACTGACTAAATCCTATAATTCATTCTAATATATTTTCAATAAAACCTTTTGGAATTTCTAATAAAACCAACGTATCATAATAATGATACAATTCTTATTTTCTTCTCTATAATATATATGACTTGTATTTATATTTTAAGACTTATTTCATCAGCTAGGGCTTCCAAAATAAGGTTGAGATTACTAGTTGGTTCCCTGAGCTTGCCTGCTAATTTGACATATTTACATGCATCAAGTATGCTACTGATTATTGGTTTGTTATAGATGTCCTTTATTATATTAAATAGCATTCTTTTTTTTTTGTTTTTAAGAATTTTTCACCCAGAATAAATACTAAATGTGATCAAATACCTTGTCTTATTTTATTTGGCTGACTGTAGGGTTTGCGGTTGTTGATATTTGAACAATTAATGGGATGGGACTATATTAATATGCTTTATAATATTAAACAACCCTTTCATCCCTTGGTTATGCTTTTTATTCTTGAATTGGTTATTTTGGCATGATATCTAAACAAACTGAGCATAAACACAGATTCTGAGTGATAGGAACATATGCTGTGTTGGTTCCTTTGACTGCCCAAAGCTGTAGGCACGTTCAGAGGCAGAAAAAAACAGAGTTTAAGCAACTAGCTGGTAAGTTTGTTCAACACTGGCAAATAATCTTGGTCATTCAGGCCCCTCATTGGATGTTTTTTAAAGAGCATGTTTTGGCTTAAATTCTTTAGCTAATTACTTTGAATATAGCCCTAGGGTTGACATTAATAAGACAAATAAAGGCTGCATGTGAGAAACCTGGAAGATTATTCTTTCCTTATTCACCACTTTGTCGAATGGAAGTAAGATTTGGCATCCTTAAAGGAATAAAAATATCTAAAATTACCATATTATATAAGGCGTAGCCTATCATAAAATGGACCACTGATCTACCTGGAAAAAGTTGTTATAGAGTATTGTATATATGGCTGATAGTTCAAGCAATGTTCTAAAGTGAATAATAAAGATTATTTTCCTCATAATTTTAAATAATTATTTCATGATTTATATTACATTCATAAATTATATTAAAATTTCAAAATTTTAATAAAATTATATTAAAATTTCAAAAATTTTAAAAAGAAAATAAAATCACCTGTTGTTCCCAAACTCAATGATAACAACTTTTTACATTATTTGTTTTTCTTTTTTCTGTTGAGGCCATACCATTTATAAATCTCTAGTACTTTGTATTTCTCACTTACCATTTTAGTGGGAATAATAATTGCCTTATGTTTAAAAAATATTTAATTTAATATTTTATGGTAACGACAGTACAAAATGTGTTTACTTATACCTGGTATTATATACTTAGTTGATGTATAGCTATTTTATTACCAATAAGTTATGGAGATCACCCTGATACATAAATTATTTTCAATAGTTGGATCATTTTTTTTTATTACTTTGTTATTACTAGACATAGTAACATTTTTTTTTTTTTTTTTTGAGTTGAAATCTCACTCTTGTTGCCCAGGCTGGAAAGAGGCAACCTTTAAAAAAATTTTTTTTTTTTAATTTTTAAAATTTTTTTGTGCTGGAGTCTCAGTCTGTCACCCAGGCTGGAGAGCAGTGTCATGCACACAGCCACCACAGCCTCAACCTGCTGGACTCAGGTGATCCTCTACCTCAGCCTTCCAAGTAGCTGGAACTACAGGGATGCGCTACCACACCCAGCTAATTTATTGATTTATTATAGAGACGAGGTCTTGCCAAGTTGCCCAGGCTGGTCATGAACTCCTGGGCTCAGGCAACCCTCTCAACTCAGCCTCCCAAAGTGAATATATTTTTAAGAGTATAGAATATCTTAGAAAGATGAAGAGATTTAATCTTTAGAGAAGCATATACATTAAACAAATCAGCTTCTGCTGTTACTGTTTTATAACCCTATGGTATTTTGTATAAAAGGCAACTGATACCAATATGTTTTAACGAATGTGCATGCCTCTTAACTGCATGCTGAGTTAGAGAATGTGCATTAGTGAAGCAAAAACATACTGAATATTCACTATCACTTTAAGGTATAATTTAAATTTTAATTAAGAAGTCATCAATGAGAGTTTTTGTAGCAGAAATCTTTTTTCACACTTTGTTTATCCAAACACACAAACACACACACAGACATCTACAGATGTACACAAGAGGTGATTATAATATTCTCAGAAAAGCCAATTCAGATTATAACTTGAATCTTTGGTAAACGCTTTTGACTTTTCAATACTGAAGCTGTTTTGATACATGTATGAACCACCACATTTCGTGTGTTTGTGTGTGCATGTGTGTGGATGCAGACCAAGGACTTTCTGAAGCCATGTGCTAGTGTCTTGATATTAATACCATTCCTCAGTTTTTTAAATCTGTTCTAGCAGTTTATTCCGGAGAAAGAAGAGAAAAGCCTAGGAGGATACAAAGTCCTCACTGTTCTGAAAGCCTGATTTCTGATATTTAACGAGGATCTGTGAATATTCTACAAATGCTATCAAATTCAAAATCAAAAATATGAAGAAGGTCCGCTTCTAATAATGGAAAACTAAGGGTTTTTTTCCGACACATTCCTTGCATGAGATTAAATAGAAAAGCCAGAAATAAAAGATAAATTACAGTCAAAGGAGCAAAGAAAATAATGACAGTTGAATTTTCAGAAGACTACAGACGAGGAAAAAGTGCAGCAATAAAATAGCTACCAGCTCTGAATTCAATATCTAGTAAAAATATCCTTCATAAATGAAGATAAAATAATGACACGATCAGGGAAACAAGAACAGAGGGGATTTTTCCATAATAAATGATTCACGAAAAGCTTTCTTTACTATAGCATAAGTGAAAGGAGTCATCACTATAGGTCCACAGATGTTGAAAAGAAATTAGAGCATATCGTGGATCATTTTAAGCCATAACTTATTGAATATTTACAATATATGAGAAATTTCCTAAAATGATGCCACTTAATAGTACTAACATAAAAAGGAATTAAAAAGAAAATGTCCTATATGTATTAAAAAAATAAATTTAAAATTCTTACAAAGAAAATGACAAGCCAATTTGTAATGATAATTTTACCAAACATTTGAAGAAAAAGATAACCTCCCCATTCTTTTAAACTTTACAAGAAACAAAATTACAGGTCAGCCTCACTTTATAGGTATATATGCAAAAAATTCAAAGGACAATATTGGTAAATCCATTTTCATATTAAAAAGATAACACATTGCAAATAAGATGAATTTTTAACAAAAATAAAATATCAATTTAATATTAGAAAACCAATCAATGTAATCACCCTATTAGCAAAGGTAGAAAAATCACATGATCATATCACCTTATGTACTTACTTGATGCAAATCTATATTCATTTATAAGTTTAAAAAAAACCTAAAATACTAATATTAACTTTAACATTAAAATAATGTTTTAAAAACAATTTTTAGCAGTAGTGAACAGAAATAAATGTCTTATAGCTGATAAATGTTACCTAAAACATACTTATAGCAAATGTATTATTTATTATTGAAATATTAAAGTTTTGGGATTGAGAATGAGACACTATTCTTATTTCCAGAAGCATTATGCTGGGGATCCTGACCAACATATTGGTCAAGAAAAACAAAAAAAGGTATAAAAGTAGTAAAAAAAAAAATGAAATTATCAAAACTGATAGTACAATTATAAATATAGAAAATAAATATCTACAATGAATAATTAATAATTAAATTCAGCAACGTCATTGAATATAATGCCAACATAAAAATTCAACTGGTTTGCATAAACCAACAACAACAAAAAAAGTTTTAATTTTTAAAAGTAGCATTAAATAGAATAAAAACCATATCAAATAGTATTAAATTTAATGAAAGTGGAGAATTATTATTATACAACAAACTGTAAAACATTATTGAGAAAAATTAAAGAAAATCTGAACACATTAAGGACAATGTGTTGATAATGAAAAGATGTCAGCTCTCCTTAAGGTGGTTAATAGATTTAATACAATCCCATTAAAATACCAGTACTTTTTTATTGTAGGAGTTGATAGGATGATTCTACAATTTATATGAAAATGAAAAAGCTTAAGAATGGTTGTAAGAAATCTTGAAAATGTATAGAGCTACAGATGATACCCTTCTTTGCATAAAAACTTCATCTAAAACTACTGCATTTATAGCAGCATGGAATTGATGGAAAGAAAAATAAGACAGTTGAGCAAAATAGGTAGTAAGACGCAGGCCTTTACATAGATAGATGCTTGATATTGGTCAAAATAGCACTGCAGAACAATAAGTAATGTTAGGTCCATGAATAATGCCTCTATAAAACAAAAATATCACACTTCACTTTGTTTTCTGGTAGAATAAAACATAGAAATCTATAATATAACTGTGTAGTCGACATATTTCTTTTATAGGAAGCAAAAACACTGACCATAAATGAAAATATTGATACACTGATGGCATTAAAATTAGGAACTTCTAGTCATAAGAAATGACATTAAGTCACAGATTGGGAAAAAATAGTTGCAACACATGAAACTTGCAAAGTGTTTGCTGGCATAAAGAATAAATAATTTTTAAAAATCAATGGGAAAAAGACAATACAATATAAATATAAGCAAGAGACTTAAACAGGCATTTCAAAAAAGTGGGTATTCCAATAGTAAATGAACATATGCAAAAGTGTTTCATCCTATTGTTCATCAAGAAAATGTGATCACTTTGGAAAACTGTCAGAATCTTCCGAAACTGAACATATGTATACCATATGACTCATTTTAGTCTTAGGTACATATTCAGTGGAAATGCTTACACGTGTATAGCAGAGTCATACAAAGGAATGTTGATAACAGCACTATTCATAATGGCCCCAAATTGGAAGCCATCTAAACGCCCATCAACAGGTAGATGGGAGAATACCTGGTGGTATATTCATACAGTGGAATACTATATAAACATTAACAAACTACCCCTACACAAAAGCTGGTAAATTTCACAACACAATGCTGAAAGAAAGGAACCAGCCACAAAAAGTAGAGGCTATGTGGTCTACTTTTTCTGCCCCTACAGTGGGCAAAACTAGTCAATGGAGAAAATTCAGAAAGTTTATCTTATTGGGAGATGAGGCTGGTAATCACCTAATTTCTTGCTTCTTGATCTGCTCATTATGTTAACATTTCACATGCTGTATACTTACTATTGGTGTACTTCTCTGTGTGTTAGTTATACACTAATTAGAAAAATATTAAACAAACATACAGAAGACAGAGTGTTAGGTCCTTTTTTGAGTACAAAAAATGTGAGTAGCACACAACTTGGCCTTCAAGGAATCTACAGAGCAATGAGAGAGATGAGTAAACACTTAATTAATGAAAATTAGTTCCAAGAAGAAGCTCAGGTTAAGCTTCATCGAAGTGATAGCTTTTGAACTGAACCAGAAAGACAGATAAGATTTTCATAGGAAAAGGAAGGAAAAGAAGCACTTCTTTCAAAGGAAACAGTATGAACCAAAGGCACGGAAATTCTGAGAATATTTGAGAATGTCAGGATGTTCACTATCTTCTTAAGATGGGATTCCTTACATCAGCTAGAGAGGCAAGACTGGGGGAAGTTTAGGGATAGAGTCCATAAAATCCAAGATGTAACCATACAAGAATTTATCAGAAACTTTTCAAGATATTGAGAAAAATGTGAGCCCCGAGGCAGAGAGCAACCTTAGAGGCCACCGGACTTTCACCCATGCAAAAAGAGAAAAACCTTCCCAGTAGTGGTTAAGCTTGTGGATTCTAGGGTCAGATAGCACAAGTTTTAGTCCAGTTGTGTTTCTTACTAGCTTTGTGTCTTTTTCTTAGTCATTTACCCTTTGGAATACGATAAATAGTAACAGTGTGCCTCACAGGTGAGCCATATAGGGGCGATATGAGGGTTAAACAAATTGACAGGAGCACTTAGGCTCTTAGCTGGCCAGGGCAAGTACCTAACAGAATTTAGTTAATGTTATAATCCCAATTCAACGATGATTATTACCATTACTGATATTTTCAAAGAAGCCACCACTCAGGCCTGGCTCGGGTACTAATTTGAATCCTGGGCTGTCCTTTCCTAACATGGCGTTGGGACCCATCAGAGAAGTTTAATTGGAATTTCAAACAAATATTAATAATTGCAAGCAAGTTGTACCTGGAACACTATTTATAATAGTTTTTATAACTTCGTGCTGCAAATGAGATTTTTGAGGTCTATAAGCAAATTTCTTTGACTGTCTAAGTTGCTATCCAAGATTCAACATTAGATTTAGGACATTTTCTTAAAATCATTGAATGAGTACATTTTAAGCTGAATTTTAGGTCTGACAGTTTTTCAGAGTTCATCATTGGCCTACCTTGTCAAAAGGTTTTCTGGTAAAATTGTGATATAAATCACAGTAAATAGGGTATTACGGACTTGGGGGCAATAAAGTACAGAATATTTGGAAGCCATCTTTTGTTTCTGAGATTTGTGTGGTGTTATGATGTATTACAGGTAGTGAAATTAACAGAGAACTTGCAACTGGCCAAAAAAAGCTAGCTGATCATAAATATGCATATTTACAGAAAAAAAGCAAGGAATTTTTTATGTAAGGAATGCAAGTCCTTTTAATTATCAGGTCTAGAGAGACATTAAAATGAGATAGCAATCACGTCCTACTCCCCTTTTTGAGTTATGTATTCATCTCATGAAACTGCTGGATATTGCCACAAGGAGCTATAAATGAACCTAATAAATGCCACACTGAACCCTATAACCCACACCCTATAGCTTAACAACGTATAGTCAATCACTAAATAGGGCTATTTTTCTAAACCAATGAGAATTTCTTTCAAACAACTTGGTATCAGCCCACCTTCTGTGCCCCTTTTTTGGGTGCCTTTAAATATCCACTTTTCATGCTATTAATCAGAGTATACATTCAGGGAAACTTGAGTCTATGCTCCTGGGTTGCAATCCTCAAGCTTGGCCCAAATACACTCTCTACTTATATTAATTTTGCCTCAGCTTCTCCCTTTTGTGTTGACACGACCAATATTGGCTTAGATCCTCGCAACTGGCTAGTTGTCTTAATCAGCTTGGCCTGTTATAACAAAATACCACAGGCTGGGGTTGAGTAACAGAAATGTGTTTCTCACAGTTCTGGAGGTTAGGGAAGTCAAAAGCCTATTCTTTGGGCTTGTAGCTGACTGCTGTCTTGCTGTGTGCTCAGTATCTCTCTGAAGTAAGTAGAAAAGTTGATTACTGGAGGAAAAAGAGACTAGTGACCAGTAATAACACCAGAGGCAAGATTTCAGAGAGAATCATCAACTGACTCTCTGCTACTCTATTCTTCCTTTCCTTCTTTACAATGGGGCTGACTAAAATCACATTAAGATTACAGTGAAACTCTGATCATTTTTTTTCTTTTCTCCTTTCCTTCCTTCCTTCCTTTCTCTTTCTGTCTTCCTTTTCTTTCTTTCAATTTTTTTAAGTCCCTACACCAGTGTGTAACTTGCAGTAGAAAATTTCAGTGTAAAATAATCACACTAAAGCAAAATGGACAATTTTTTTTAAATGTAGAAATTTATTGTAAGTCAAGAAATTTGGACCACAGTCAGCAGAATGGAATGCTTGGATCCACATATCTGGTTTTTTTTTTTCTCTCTAAAATCCGCGATAGATAGAATGGTAATTGACAGAAAAAAAATATTCCATTTGCCTCCACTGTCAAGCCTCATGTTTGCGTCTGGGAAATTCTGTATTAAAGTGACATTTTCGTTTTTATTTACGTATCAAATTATCCATGAGAAACAGAAATATGTATTCCAGAGTTTCATGGAATTGAGGCATGAAGAAACTTTTGATTTCTGTCATTGCACTTCTCCTCAAGAGACAAGTCTTCCAAATAATGTATGTGTGGTAGTTTGATAAAGTGTGGTGTGTTTCCCTGAGCAGTGATGGTTAGTTTCTGTAAAAGCAGTTTATGCAAAAGACAAACATTTTGAGAAAGAAAATTAAGTCATGTTACCAAGGGGAAAACGTACGGCAGGTGAGGGTTGCATGCAGGCTTTACAGAATTTATTTATTTTTTTTTGAGTTGGAGTCTCACTCTGTTGCCCAGGCTGGAGTGCAGTTGCATGCTCGAGGCCATCCCAGAGTTGACCTGCTGGGTTCTGGTGATTCTTCCACCTCAGCCTTTCAAGTCACCAGAACTACAGGCATGCACTACCTCCCCCAGCTAACTTTTTATTTATTGTAGAGACAAGTTCTCCCCAAATTCCCCAGGCTGGTCTCGAACCTGCGGGCTCAGGGGCCTTGACCTCCCAAAGTGCTGGAATGACAGGCTGAGCCACTGAGCATGACCCAAAATAATTTTTAAAAATAATTTTGCAAACAATGAGTCTCTAGTTGAGACTGGTGTCACTGACATAGTCCACACACACAATGATTCACAGTCTTGATTGTACATCAAAAGTTACTGGAGAAATGATAAACAAAAACAAAATCTCCAAACACTGTTTTTAGGTCCCTCCCACCCTGAGATTTCATTGGTCTTGGAGGGAGCATGGGGATTGGATTTTTAGCTCCCCGGGTGGCCTTAAACCATGACCCAGGTCTGGAGCCTCTGCACTAAACCAGGAGATAAATACCTGTCTCGGGGATGGGGGTGTGAAAGTGCTTGCCCTGATTTTCCAAAGCACCCCTTGCAGGGCCGCAAAGAGATCTTGGAGTTACGGCCATTTCTGTTTTCATGAGTCAGACCCCGCCACTTCCACTTGTATACTTAGCAGTTGGTGCCAGCTTGTATTGAGTGGGTCAGGTGAGAAGGAAGGAGGAATGTGCATGTGAATGTGCCCCCCTTTGTATTTCTCTCTTTTTTTTCTGATATAAGGCTGAGGTGGCTACATCTCTCTTCTCTAACTTGAGCAGATTTCTTTCAGGAACAATGGCTTGCTAAAATGCTTTGGCTAGAGGGATCACAGGCACAGTGGTAGGTTATGTAGAAAAGTTTCAGAACCCTTGGATCAGTTGTGAGTCATACAAAATATGAGCAATGGCTTAGAAGATAGGAGATGTCTACTCACACGGAAAGCTGACCTAAGACCTTGGCACCTGCTCTAGGTCCTGGGCTTGTAGGACTGCCTAACCCTCCCCTATTCTCTTCCATGTTGCCTGCAACCAATTGTTGGCCTCCTTCTTAGAAAACAAATGTGCAAAGCCTTCATGGAGATAAACAAGAGGGTTTTTAAAAGCAAGAGATCTGGATGAAGAACTCAAGCTCAGAAGTCCTGGGGTTAGCAAAAGCTCTTTCTGACCCTGATGGGATCCTTATTTGAAGGGGAGTTGGCATGGTTTTCCAGAGAGTTCTAATGCCAAAGCCTCCACATGCTTAATTTTGCTTTTCAGATAGCTGGGATTTAGTGTTAAGCAAAGGACACTTGGTGTGGCCAAGTCCATAGGTAACAAAGCTGAATTGCCCTGGGAAGTCTGCAGAATGAGCTGAAGCTTTAAGGGGTATAAATCTGACTTTAATTGATTTAGTAAGGGCTTATTGTCAGCCTTGATTCCACCCAAAGGCCTACTGATTTTCTCCTGTGATTTTCTGCAGTGGAAGTTTGACCCAAGTCAAAATCTTTCCACAGGAATATAATTGTCTTACAAAGGGTTTCAAAAATCACCCAAAGATTCCACTTGTCTTGCAAAATTTGCAAGGAATACAATCACCATTCCGAGTGCGCTCACCACCACCTTTTCTTCAGTTACTCTCAAATCCTGTGATCTCCACTCCACCCCCACCACGTCACTCTGTCAAAATTACTCCCCAAAATCTGCCTGATATTTTGAACGATGTTTTAGGTAGCTTGATTAGCCTAATTCAGTAGCAGCAACCACAACAGCGAGTCCTAAGGGAGTAGGGAAGAAAGAAATGTTTAATTCATTTAATTTGGTGTACCTCCTTTTTTCCTCTAAGTCTACCGCGATGTTTTTAGTAGCTGATTTTATAACATGGCTTAGATGCATGGCTTATATAGGAAAAAGCAGTTACTAAAGAGATTTTCAAATCCTAAGTCATTGAAAAATGTAAAGTTAAAATAATTAAAATTCGAACCAAGAGTGAGATATCTGGGTTTTTTTTGTTTTGTGTTGTGTTTTGTTTTGTTTTTGTGTTTTGTCATTTGGGAGCTTCTGTAGGGTTTTTCTAGTATAGACTTCTTGTAAGACTCACAGGAAGTGGTGTGCAGCAGAGATGTCTGTAAGCCTTAAGCCTGAGGTGCCTCTATTGATAGAAAGCCTGAGAAAACTTTTAGGGTTTGAAATGTAACTCTATTAAGACGAAACGCGTGATGCTGGGCAATATACTTCACCTTTCTGAATGCAGTTCCTTTTTTATGAGGTGAAGTAATACTACTCCACGGAATTGTTGAGTAACCCCTTGGTAACATGCTGTAGTCAACTTTTATTAAACACTGTTATTGTCAGGCATGATTCTCTGTGCCTTATAGAAATTAATTCATTAATTTCCAAAGATCCTTAAAGATAGGTTAGCTTTTGTAAACTCTATTTTACTGATGAGGAAACCGGGGTGCAAGGAGATTAAATGACTCAGCATTTAGTAGCAGAGCCAGGTCTTCTTGTTCTAGAAACCTCAGCACATTTGTAAACTGTGTTAGACAGTGTTATTAATACACAACCAGACTTGCACACTCATCTCAAGTTGTCACATGACTTCATTACCTATCTGCCCTTCTTGTTGTACCCACAAATACATACACAGACACATCCTTGCTGGTTAAAAAATGTTGACTTCAAGGAATATTTGCAATAAGTTATATAAATGACAAAAGCATATACCGACAGCTGGTCTACATTTTATGTTGCAGATTTTAAAATAATAAATCTAACTCAATTCTTCAGTTTTCCACCTTTTACTGATGGGCAGGTCCTGGCTGGCTAGAAGCTTTCTGAATGACTGTTTCAAGTCAAAGTGTTTTGATAGCATGCAGAAGAATTGCAGAGATTGTTTGCTTGGGGTGGCAGTGGCAGGGCAAATCGCACATTCTTGAAGTGTTGCAAATGAACTTTTGCCTCCTGAGTCATGGGGCATACCCAGAGGTCCTCATGGACTTCCTTTCCTTGCCATCTGCTCTGTTAGGCTCACTCTGCTTTGTTTCTGTACTGGTTCTATGTAGACATCACCCATCATGGTGTTATTGCTAAGATCTTGCAAAGACCGCTGCATCTCCAAGAGTGAACCAAATGGGTCTAGTCCAGTGGTTCTTAACGAAGGATGACACTCTCCTCTTCTGCAGACATTTGTCAATATTTG
The DNA here is from genome assembly GCF_000164805.1 of Carlito syrichta. Classification (NCBI taxonomy): domain Eukaryota; kingdom Metazoa; phylum Chordata; class Mammalia; order Primates; family Tarsiidae; genus Carlito; species Carlito syrichta. Next base: position 80,549 of record NW_007081691.1, read on the forward strand.
GAGATGATTTTAGTCATCACAACCGCAGGTTGTGCTATTAAACATTGTATAAGGCACAGGACAACTCCCCACAACAAAAGATTATTTAACTCAAGGTGTCAATAGTGCCATTAATAAGGAACCTTGATCTAGAATACCTGTAATTTCTTCTCCAAAAGATGCTTCTTGGGAAAGGTCCACTGAATAAAGTATGTCATCTCTTAAAATGCATGCAAGGTAAATGCCAAATAAATAAATAAAAGATGATACCACTATATAGCTAGCGAAAATGATAAAATAAAAAGGAAGGGAATTGGTAAGATTTAGAAAGCTACATTGCTCACCAAGATTCATATAGGCTGGTGGGATAATAAGTTGATAAAACCACCTGGAAAAACTATTTGGCAGAATTTAATACAGCTGAATATATGCATACCTTATGACCCAGAAACTGTACTCCTAAGTTTATACCTATCAGAGACATGCACATATGTTCACCAAGAAGTGTGCACTAGAATGTTCATAGCAACACAATTTGAAGTTGCCAAGAATTGGGGGGGGGGGAGAACAAATGTCCTTCAGACGCAGGATGGATAAATAAATTGTGGTATTGTCACACAATTTCACATTATAAAGGAATAAAGGGAAAATACCTATAACTCCACAGGGTAATATATCACTCAAAAATAACAGTGAAAGAAGACAGACAAAAATAATATAATTTATGATTATATTTCCATAAAGTCTGACATAGGCAAAATGAATCTATCCTATTAGAAGTCAGGATAGTAATGGTCTGTGGTTGGGAGGCAGTTACCTAAAGAATGCATGAAGAGGATGTTTGGGTGCTGGGAATGTTCTGTTTCTTGGTCTGGATACTGGTTACACAGGTGTGTTCACTTTGAAAATTCATAGCATTGTATACTTTTGATATGCTCACTTTTTTCTATATACGCATTATTCTTCAATAAAATTTTTTAAATGTGCAGCTGGTGTTCTGGAAACTAAGACTGGATATTTCTATGAATTCTTTTCCTTTTTTTTTTTTTTGAGTTGGAGTCTCACTCAGTCGCCCAGACTGGAGGGCAGTGGCCGCTCCCGGCCACCGCAGCCTCGACCTGCTGGGCCCCGGCGATCCTTCCGCCTCAGCCTTCCAAGTAGCTGGAACTACAGGCGCGCGCCACCGCGCCCGGCTGATTTTTTGATTTATTGTAGAGATGAGGTCTCACCAAGTTGCCCCGGCTGATCCAACCAATTCACTGACCTCGGCCTCCCAATGCTTTTCCTTTTTTTAAATGTAAATTTGTTCAAGGGCACCTTAAAAACCCAAAGAGTTTAGTGCTGAGGAAAGCAAAGGAGGGTGGGAGTGGAAGCTTAGTCCCCAGGTGGCCCAAGAGAACAACAGGCAGATTGGGCTGCAGAAAGGAGAATCCCTTTGGGAGGAGGACCCTGAGCAAATGAATAACAAAATGTCAGGTGCACTGTCAGTGCTTAAGAGAGAAAGACAGGCTCATTGGTCAGTATGAGTCAAGAGGACTAAGGTAACTGGTATCCATGGGGTCAAAGCGAGGAGGTTTTAGGCAAGGCATTGTTGTGAAGGCAAATGCCTGCAATCTCCTCTGCAATCTCTCTCTCTCTCTCTCTCTCTCTCTCTCTCTCTCTCTCTCCCTCTGTCTCTGGCAGGAAGATGTGTAGCGCTTTAGATAAAAGAGTCAATTCTGGTTTATTTTATTTTATTAATCTCTAGAAAGCAAATGGGCACCGAGTGTCTTTTAGTTGGTTATTTGTTTTGTGTGGCTAGCTATGCTGGAAAATTCCTGTACCTTCTCTCTGCTCAATTTCTCCCCT
>NW_007081691.1:82430-122675 GCF_000164805.1 Carlito syrichta
CCTCCCCTCTCCTCTCCCTCTCTCCTGCCTGCCTGTCTGCCTGCCTGCCTTCCTTTTTTGTTGAGTGAGCATGTCATCCATGTTGGAGTGTAGCGGCAGGGTTGGTGTGGATTTTTCAGGTCAGTCAGCCTGAGTTTCAAGACTGTCAGCGTAAGGGGTCAGCCAGCCAAGCCCCAGAGAGGGTGGTGGAGGGGCTGGTAAGCCCAGTCCCACAAGTGTCAGCTCTAATGGGCTGGCAAGCCAGCCCTGAGTGTTGTGGGGGGGGGGGGACTGTTAAGCCTAGCCCCCAGGGTGTTGGCTCTAACGGGCTGGCAAGCCAAACCCTGAGAGTTGCTGGTTTGGTGGGCTGGCAAGCCTAGTTCCCGGGGTGCCTCCTGGAGTCTTGCCTTCCTCTGTCTCGCCCTGGCAGCTCTCCGGGTTCAGCTGGCTCTGTCGGCTTTGGCAAGCCAGCCTCTGGGGTCCATGACTTTTCAGCTCCAGTGATCTTCTGCAGCTCTGCAGGTGGCAGCTCTTCAGGGTCAAGGTTCTTATCTCATGCCCAAGAAGAATGAGGGACATGGACAACCGGAAAGTGAGAAAGCAGAATTTATTGAGGACAGAAAAGTACCCACAGCGGAAAGGGGCGCCGAAGAGGTTGCCCATCTGGGGCCCCAAACCTGGTGCTTATATAGCCCTCAGTCCAAGCCGATTGGCTAGCATTAGCTGTGAGTTGTTGCTGTTCTGATTGGTCAGTATTAAGGTAGGGACCTAATGGTGAGCTGATTGGTTGCTTTTCGATCCCAGCAGTGAGTACCTTGGCTCTAGCTTGAGAGGCTTGCAGGGAGGATTTTTTTTTTTTTTTTTTTTTTTAACCAATGCTGAGCCTGAGAGACCTGCTAGGAGTTCACTACATTGTTACCAGAGGACTCGCCCCATCTGTCTGCCCAGCCTTTTTCTAGCTACCTCCTGTCTCAGGATCACATGTCACCACAGCCTCCACCTTCTGGGCTTAGGCGATCCTTCTGCTTCAGTCTCCTGAGAAGCTGGGACTACAGGTGTGCCACCACGCCTGGCTTATTATTTTTTCTTTAATTTTTTGTAGAGACGAGATCTTGCTATGTTGTCCAAGCTGGTCTTGAACTCCTGGGCTTCTGTTTTGAAAGTGGTGGAGTTACAGGTGTGAGTTACAGCACCCAGCCCTTACTAAATTTTCTTATCTGTAAAAGGTGAATAAGTGTAACACCATAAATGATAAAGCACTCTAGGGATGGTATACTTATACTTATTAGGTTCTGCTACCAATAATTATCCTAGAAAACTGAATTAATATGAAATCATGGGATCCCAAGCGAAGTGCTTCCAAAGTTTCCCCTTTCCAGTTCTTCACTGAAAACTTAATTTTTTTCTAGTTCTTTATGCCCAGTCTTCTTCATCGACCCTTGCTTTGAGAGTGTTTCTTGGGGAGTTCTTACGCGATGGGTAGTTCTGGAGGGAGGCACCTTGTCTGGAAGCCAGGAGGGCACACAGAGTACAGATTGTAACATCAGTGTTAGTACTGGCCGCTGGATAGAGGCTGTCATTTTAGCTCTAGAGAAAGGTCCTGCTGTTGAAGTCGAGTGTAGGCAAATAACATATTTTACGTGTTGTAGAGCATATGGAAATTTCTATTACTGCAAACATTTGGTTTGGTCCTGTGCCTGTTCAACGTATTGCACATTTCTAAATTAAGTGTCTTTTAAATGGACTACAGTTATGATTCACGCCCCCATTTCCCAGTGGGTGGAGGTTTCCAGGTAGGTGTTTTACATTCTCTCTCCCACAACCACATGCGTGGATCCATCATCCAAATTTCTATTTTGCAGGCAAAGCCTAGAGGTGAGCGGTGGATGGAGCTGGTGCGACGGGGCTGTTTGTTTAGCATTTTGGGCTTGTCGGACTCTGGCCCTTTCAGAATCAGGAGGGAGAGAGCAGAAAGCTGCAGCTCACAGTGTCTCTTTGCCTATTCTCACTTCCTAAATTTATAAGGCTGATCTGTTGGTGGAAAGAACTGGGGGTGGGCTATTTATGTTGCCTTTGCATTTGTGTCTTTGTATATAGTATAGCCTTCCCACAAGAGCTGAAATCTATTCATCTGAATCTGCATTTCTGAACTATATATCATTCTTATTTTTGGATTACTAAAAAGTAGTGAATATAGAAAACTTGCTAAAAAGTATAAGTCGGAAGATAAAATATGTCCCATAAGATGATGGATACTTGAGAGAGCTTTATGTTATTCTGTCTACTTTGGGGACATGGTTAAAAATTTCCATCAAAGAATGACCTACAAATTTATCAACCAGATGATCAGTAGTACTACTTTTATATGATTCCATTACATCTTTTCTATATCAGTATTTAATCTGATAAAATAATAATGTTGTTTCATCCCTTGACTACTTGTTTCAGCTACCTGATAAAATCTGTCTACGTTTGAGCTACACCCACAGCCTTATGAACAAGGGAATAATCTCAACTTTTGTCAGGCATAGGCTTTAAATCTCAAAGTAAAAATAAATGAAAAAGTGCCTAGAATAATAAAGTGTGCCAGCACTGTAACCACCCTCAAGTATCTAGTGTCTGGCATTCCACGGTAAGTGGAACATCAGCAAATGAGTAGAATTCAGATATGGCATGACTGGAATTCAGATGTGACCTCATATATTGGAGTTCCAGAGCAAACCCACATCAGTCTGAGTTGAGACATAAGTTTGCTTCTCTACCTGACTAGCTTTGGAGCCCTGAGTTTCCATCATGGGTGCTAGCTGTGAATTCTTTCTCCCGCTGCCCTTCCATGAATTTAAGACCGACCTTTTCTTGAGAGACCAATTTCTTGTGAGGCATTTGGGTCCCAGGTCTGGAACATAGAAAAAAACTGAAAAGAAAACACATCAATCTGGTTTACTAATGGGACTGCAAGAGTAGAGAAATCAAAGTATATTATTCTACTAACCAAAAAGAAAAGGGCTCACCGGAGCCCTTCCTAAAATACAAAGGAACTGCTAATGATGTGGAATTGGCCACTGGGTTGGTAAATATTCTCAAAGTGTCCTTGGCCGTGTAGAGCAATGAGATTATTGCTTCATGTGATGTAACAGTAATGGCACTATATCTACTGCCCCATTAACAAATAGACTTGGGACTTTGACAATTCCATCTGATTGTGAGTACCACACAACTGGCTTTTCTCATAGGCCATACATGCAAAAGCAACATATCTGTGCTCTTTGACATAATTGTCTTCCAGCTGAAGGAATACATTGTCTTTGGATTATTATAAGAATGGCTGACATAGATCTATGACAGTGAGAAAGAAAAATCCGATCTTTGACATCTCTGCCTCCCCTCAAAGAACCCAACTGACAGCCCCATGCAATTCTCTCCTTTCCATCCAGGCTTGCCTTCGCTGGGAAAACTTTTATCACTATGCTACCTTCTAATCTTTCTTTCATAGGTCAGATGATGGAATAGTTATTAAGTTGCCACCCATTTTCCTGCTCCGATGGCCGGGGTAAAAAATTTGGCTCTGCTAATTCCTAGATAGTCTTGGAAAAGTTACTGGCCGTCAGTCTTCTCATCTGTAAAATGGGGTTCATAGTAATACCTATGTCACAGTATCACTGAAAGGAATGAATGGGTTAACACATGAATAGCACTTAGCAAACCGTCTGGCATATAAAAAATATTCATTTGATTAGCTTTTACTAAATTTTATATTTCTTTGGAGAAGAACTCTTCTTAGGGACTTGATATAGTTCAAAACTATAGATTGCATATTGGTCAGCAGTATCCTGCAGGTGCTTTATGATATAAACCTGGCCGTTCAACCTGCTGCCCAAACTCTCCAGTCCTGCTCTAGGTACAACACTTTCAAATCACAAAATATTAAAACTGAAATGAATCAGGTTAATGTTAGTATTTTCATTAAAAAGTATTTTGTTCAGGTGTGGCGTTTAGGCAGTGTGCTCCTTATCCCCCGAAATAACTCTGATGCTAGCAATTGGAACATAGAAGCAAACCATTAAGAGAGAAACTTGTGACCATTGAAAACATTCTTGAAACATAATGTGCGGTCAGTAATTTCTTCTACTTTTGTGTCAGTTAGTTGGACGAAAGACTGACAAAATGCAGAAGTAAATTTTATTCTATGACTGGCCTTTTGAATTCACAATTGAGAGCTTTGGACTTTCCCTGTAGCCAAAGTTCTAAATACCTACAGGAAAGTCAGAGGTCAAGAAAAAAAAGATGCTCAATGCTATTCAAATGAGAAGATACCCCAAAACAACACACTCTCTCTCTCTCTCTCTCTCTCTCTCTCTCTCTCTTTCTCTCTCTCTCTCAACACATGTGGTTGTAAATGTAGATAATTTCCTTCCTGAGAAGAAACGCTTGCCAGTTTTGTCTCTATGCAATGCCACCCTGTGCATCTTTCCTGGAAAGATCTTCCACTGTGATGTGTAGAAAATAGTGTCATCTCTGATTCCCTGATGAGATGACTGCCCAGAGGATAATGGAGGAAAAATAAAAACATATTCCCTTATTCATCTTTACCCTTTCCAGGAAAGTCACGGGTAGACATGGAATATTTGGCACACTCAGAGCTGTAGAAAATTTGCCAATGAGCAGTGTATTGATCAAAGTTCTGAGGAGGAGAGGCGCTCAAATATTTACTCAGAGCACTTCAGTGAAAGGTGCCCACGGGTGCTCGGAGGTGACCACTGGCAGGCCACTTGGCTCCAACAACGTTTCCTCCGTTCTAAGAGACCATTCATGCCTGCCTGGTGCTTTCCCACACCGGCTTTCCTCTCCCCTCCAGTGCCCCTTAAAGAAGATGTTTTATGACCTGCGTGCATGCAAATCTTTGTGCCTGCAGCAAGAATGCTGTTTTCCTAGAATCAAGAATTAGAACAGAATCTTCAGGAACCTCAGTGCTTAGCCTCAGGAATACAGCTGCCCACACGCATGCTGAGAAAAGACTCCAGACGATGCAACAGCCCATCTGGGGACGGAAGCTTTTTAAATGGCATGCAATACTGCTCTAAGCCTCCTTCCCTCTACTTGCTTTCTTTTTGAGTCACTTTTCCTCATTAATATCTATAAATAGCGGTGGAAATATAAACACAGTGACCCCATTTTTGCGCCTAATGCTTGATATAAACTTGGTCACGTGATGACTGTCTTTTTTACTTCTGTTTTCTATTCTAACCTAAAAGGTATAAATTCATGAAAATGGATAGGTCAGTGCTGCTATAGCTATACAGACAAGTATCAAAGTATGTATTTTGCATATACTTAAATGAATTCATGTTCAGAGAATGTTATAGTTGGTGCATAGACCAAACTGATGGGCCCAACTGGAAAATATCACTTGGAATCTGCTGAAACCACCAGGTTGACTTGTTCTGATTTCAGATAAAATCTTCACTCCTGCTATTTTTGTAAGAATTAAGCATAGATTTTAAAATGTGTTAAATGTGAATAGGTTTTATTGATTTATATTGCTGATTTGCAGTAGGTGAATCCAAATCAATTTATTTTTAAAGCTGTAGGCAACTTAAGTTTTATAGGTGTGGGCATTCTGTTGTGAAATTTGGGCTTTTTCATTCAGCTAAAATAGAATTTATTTTATGAATGGCTATGTTTCCATATATAGTATGTAGCATGCACACATGTTATTTATTCTTATTCAGATATATTCTACGTCATGTGCACAGAAGTATATTTGTCCTAAAATGCATATGACATGCAGCATATTATGTAGATCTGATTGTATATTCATATATTTCCTGATTGATTCAAATAGAGTTGTTTTATAAATTACCTTTCTCTCTGTTTGCAATTAAATATTTACATGTGAAAAAATATATTGCTTTCGGTTACAATTTTTTTCTTTTTATATCAGCAGAAATTGAAGTCATTGCTTTAAAAATCTAAAATGCTGGTTTCATTCAATTCTCAGCCAGTGTATGTGTCCATTCTTGTTGAGGCCCTTATTTGTTTTGCAACAAATCTTTTATCACATGGCAAGGGCAAAAGTCTTCTGGTATTAGAAAAGTGTTTTTAAATCCCCTCTCCCCTTTTAATGACACAGATATTTTATCAAAGAAAATCTTACACAGAAGCTTGTAACCTTTCTAGTAAACAGGAAAAAGTCTGAGGAAACCCTGAGCTCTGACATCCTTCTGTCCCCTTCTCATCAAGTCAGTCCGGATATGGCCTCCACAGACCTCCTGAATTTTGTGAACATGGTTTGTGACTAGGGCATAGAAGATACTTATTCACTGTTTATCTGAAATTGAAATTCAGCTGGTGTTTCTATGTTTTTATTTGTAGAATTTGGCAACCTTACTTTCTTTTCTTTTCTTTCCTTTTTTTTGAGTCGGAGTCTCACCCCATCACCCAGGTTGGAGTGCAGTGGCATGCTCACGGCCACCCCAGCGTCGACATGCAGGGCTCTGCAATCCTTCTGCCTCAGCCTTCCAAGTAGCCAGAACCACAGGCATGCACTACCACACCCAACTAATTTTTTTTATTTATTGTAGAGACAAGTTCTCGCCAAGTCGCCCGGGCTGGTCTTGAACCCATGGACTCAGGCAGTCCTCTTGCCTTGGTCCCCCAAAGTGTTGGGATTACAGGCTGAGCCACTGAGCCCAGCCTGGCAACCTTACTTTCAAAGCACTGCTTTAGTGAAAATATCTCTCAGTGACTTAGGCGGGAAGAAGATTTTCCTGTAGCAGTACTGACAAATCCTTAGAAAAAGTGACAACATCTCTGATTTTAGTTTTCTAACTAATCAATCGGTATAATCATTAAGGACCTAATTATCTCACTGCTAGTCTAAGAAAAAAATAGACTACAACCTAAAAGTTCAAGACGCATGAAGATATCGTTGTTATTGTTGTTTAAATTCTATTAAAAAGCATTAACTATTAATAGTATATGAAAAGTCACTTATAAAATGCTTAGTAACTACACACTCAAGACTTGTGCTGTTCTCTCCAAACGCTATTGTAGTCTGAATGTGAACACTTTACAAATATTTTTATTATATTGAATTTAGTTTTTCTGGAAATGTCATAAGTGAAAAAATGCATACACTTATACGTTTTAATATATACCATAAACTAATGAAAGGCAGAAAGTAGCTGGAAATCCATGGCAAGCTATATGGAGACAGATTACAGTTATTTGTCTATAATGAGTATTCGACTTGTGACTGATAATTCTTTTCTCTATTAGTTCAGGTCTTGTTGGGACATAGCTTCAGGATTCCCAGAAGAGACCATCATACAGAGCGTCTCTGCTGACAGAAAAGCAGATTCTAAGGCAGAAACTTAAAATCAACTTATGTATAGCTTTAACATCACACTTAGGACCATTAGGTGCTATGGATGAAATTACGATGTCAAAAAGGAATCAAGAACAGTAGAGGGTTGCCAACACTTGGAGTGAACAAGACAGGTCCCCCCCACCACTCACCACCCCAGAAGCAAGCTGCTTCCAGAGAGGCCAGCCTCTAGGCCCTGCGGAGTTAAGAAAGGAAAGACTGAAGTCTACTGAGTTTCTAGAGTTTACACAATAACGCAAACAAAAATAAACCAGTGTCAGTCTGCGTGGTTCAAGAATGCCTAGAATGGTGATGGGGCCAGTAATCCCTTGTCACTATTAATTAACGACATCCTTTCACAGCCTCGACTCAAGGCTGCTAATCTTCACACCTTCCTCTGGGGCCTCCGGACAGCTGCTTTGGAGGTCTTAATGAATCTCTGATCAATTTGGGCCATGGTCAAGTAGCAAAAACAACAGCCAGACGTGTAATAAGATATTCTGTGAAGAATGCATGCTCGATATTATTAGACCAGCTCTGCTGTTGGATAGGTGATATCACAGCTCATATAAAGTGGGTAGGACTGCAGTTGGCATTTCTGGCACCTGTACAGGAGGAGAAGTCAAATATGACCTAGCTCGGGTAACTTTACCCAGTCAGATCATGAAGAAGTCACCAAAATCAGGGCGGGAAAACACATTGTCTTTCTATGATTCTCATTTAACTTGCGCCACAGTTTTAAAAGCTTGGGTTTAGTGCCTAGTTTAGTATTTCTACATTGATCTGTGTTTACTTCTGCTGAAAGAGATATTTATCTCAATCAAGCCAGAGTTTCTCTAGCTAGTTTTGTCCCTGAGTTACAATAAACCACTGATAAGCTTCTATATTGCCAAGATGATAAAGGATGTTTCTGAGTTGTCCTTGATTTACACTGGTTTCTGTCTTCCAGGTAGAAGGTCATTTTATCTAGCCTACTCAAGTCGTTGTTTAGTGTTAATTTCCAGGTTGTTTAAGTCCTCTTCAGCAGTGGTGTTTTTCCCTACTGCATCTCTGCCCTTCACAGACCCAAGAAATTCATTCAAGCCACACCTAGTATGATGGTTAACTTTATGTGTCAACTTGATTGGGTCTTAGTGTCCAGGTATTCCATCAAATGCCATTCTGAAGGTTGCCATGAAAGTGTTTTTGGATGATATTAACATTGGATTCTCTGGATTTTGAGTGAAACAGATTGATCTTCACAATAGAGGCGAGCCTCATCCAATCGGCTGAAGGCCTGCACAGAACAAAAGCAAGAGGGAATTCTGCCAGCAGATGACCTTAGAACTTGAAGTGAAACCTTAACTTTTGTCCTGGGTCTCCAGCATATGGGTCCTCTTCGCAGATTTTGGATTTGCCAGCTGCCATAATCACATGAGCCAATCCCTTAAAACAAACCTCTTTCTATATGTCTACATATCCTATCTGTTCTGTTTTTCCTGGGGAATCCTGACACCAGGCTAAGATAAATTTCATGGGCTAAGACCCTTTATTCATTTACTTCTTCCATTCTTGAACTCAGAGGCTCCTTTATCAAGTCAGGCTGCCCAAGACCACATCTTCCAAGGCATGTTAGAGTTAGGGCAGATATGGAGAAAGGGTCACTGTTATCAGTGCTGATAGGGTACAAATTGATAAATCATATTGAAGAATAACTTGATATGCTTGTTAAAACTAAAAGATGTCTTAATCCCATGACATACTTAAATCCAAAGGAGAGAGCTGAAGAGCAAAAACAAAAATATAATTCATTAAAAATATGCCAAATACTCGAAGCAGAAGTAGCACAGTTTTGTTGTTCAGCTAACACACTTACATACAAGGAAATGAAAAATATCCTCTCATTTTTACTTAAAACAAGGTGTGGCAGCAGAGAGCATTGGACTATGCTAGCCACTTAGAAGCCACTTAGAACGGAAGTGGCGGTGATAACCAGGAGAGGCAGCAGTGTTTGGTATGTGTGTGGCAGAGAAGAGGCTGCCCAAAGATGAGCCAGCATCAGATGCAGTGATGAAGTGCCTTCCAGATCTTTCAACCATAGCAGAGAGTTCAACAGGAGATGTACGATCGGGAAAAGTGATCAGGAAGGGGTGAATGTGGTGGGTGACATATGGTCTTTGAGGATAAAACGCCTAGAAGGAATTAAGAGAATGCCACCGGGACAATGTGGGGAATGAAGGTTGAAATCAGTAACCTGTAGACCTGTGATGATCGTATCTCTTTCAAGCCCAAGGCTGCTGAATCTTCAGGATACATGGATCATCACAATAGTCAGAAAATAAAAACATTCTGATGTAAGCTGGCAGCTCTCCCTGTCACTCGACTCTTCTGCATAATGGTCAGACCCTCACTGATATATTTCTTTTGGACTGACACCTTTGCATTCTGGGGAAACACAGCATTTTAAGAAACGGTAAAGGACCAGAAGATATATTTAGAAGGGCTTGCTAATTCCTTTAAAAGGAAAATGATGTTTCTAACTTTTGTGAGTACCGGTACTCGAGGAATCCAAAGTTCTATTGCCCACTATTACAACTAACAAAAAAAGTAGCTGTAAACCACAAACACATGCACGGTTGTTTTATCTCATTATTGCTGACATGCTCTTTCTCCCTGCCTGGCAATCAGGCAGACGGAGAAAAGCTTGGGCTTGTACAAGAAGCATCGTGAATCTCCTGCAGTAGTAACACATTTACTGACATGTTCTTAGGTGGCGAAAATTGAGAGACAAAGATGTTTCTTTCCATTTCATAAATAGGAAATGTGTGCTCCAAAAATAAAGACAGAAATTCCATGAGGGTCTCAGCATGATCAAGTGAACTAAGCCTTCGTATTGGCTCTGGTTCCTGTTAGATTATATGACTTCCCTTTCCCTTAGGAAACAGTCAGTGAGTGTCCACGATTCCTCCGGCATCTATGCTCCTTGACTTTTGACTCTTCAGTTTCTCCCACAGACGGGGTGGTAGAGTATAGTTTTCCACTCCTTGATTTGGGTTCAGTCATGGACCTTGCAATGGATGATGGAGGGAGGTGAACCTGCCAGAACAACTCATCCAAGTGGAGCCTCAAAGTAACTTGTTTGTTTCTGTTCACTCCCTTTCAACTCTGCCACCACCAAGGGAAGAACTGTCTTGGTTGCCACCTGGTTCAAGCGCAGGAGATAGACTGCTGCTGAGCACAGCTTTTATCAGCTAAGCCTAAGGAGTCCATAGCTGCATGAAGAATGACAAATTAGTCTTATTTTAAGCTTTTGGGCTGGGGATTTATTTCATAGCAATAGCACTAATATATCCTTAAATGAATTATTATTTATATAGAAAAAAACGTACAATGTACATAACTCCAGAGAATATGGTATCTTCTCATATTTTTAAAAACAAACGGTGCAATTAGTCAATTAGAAAAAAATATAAATTTCATTTATTTATTTATTTATTTATTATTTTTGAGTTGGAGTCTCACTCCATTGTCCAGGCTGGAGTGCAGTGGCATGCTCACGGCTACCCCAGCATCGACCTGCTGGACTCCGGCGATTCTTCTGCCTCAGCCTTCCAAGTAATCAGAACTACAGGCACATGCTACCAAGCCTGGCTAATTTTTGATATATTGTAGAGACAAGGTCTCCCCACGTTGTCCTGGCTGGTCTCGAACCTGCAGGCTCCAGAAATCCACTCACCTCGGTCTCCCAAGCTGAGATTACAGGCTGAGCCACTGAACCCTGCCTAAATTTTATATTTTGTGAGGGGAAGAAGGTTTAAGGCTCTTCTTTCTAATGTTTAGCCTTCATCTTTTAAAAAAAATAACAGTTTTGTTGTGATATAATTTAAATACAACAATTCACGTGTTTTATGTGTGCAATTCAACACATTTTAGTATATTTGCAAAGTTGTACAGCCATTACCACAATCTAATTTTACCACATGGTCATCACCCTATAAAGAAACCTTGGGACCATTTATAGACAATCCCTGTCCCTACCCTTAGCTCTAGGCAACCAGAAATCTACTTTCTGTCTTTATCCATTGGCTGCTTGGGACAGTTCATATAACTAGGACAATACAATATGTATTCTCTTGTGTCTAGTCTTCATTCTCTTAAGAGTATAAAATGGAATCACCAAAATACACAGAGACTTGGTTTGTTTGTTTTTTTAATTTAACGAAAGCTATTTTAGGATTGTGCATCAGAGGTGTCATTTCCAAAAGAAGATTAACCAATGGTCGTCCTAAAATATAGCATAAATGAGGGGTCTTTAGCATTATTTATAACCTACTGAGCCATCTATTACACGAACATCAGTATATACAAACACATATCGTATGGAGTTATATTGAGATGCATCTCACGGGTTCCCAAACATACAGCAAATGATCTTTAGGAAGAGGCCATTCTGTGGGTCCTGTATGATGGAAGGAGCATGATCTTTTTTTTTTTTTTTTTTTTTTTTTTTTTTGAGTTGGAGTCTCATTCTGTCACCCAGCGTCGACCTGCTGGACTCCAGCAATCCTTCCTCCTCAGCTTTCCAAGTAGCCAGAACTACAGGCGTGAGCTATGATGTCGGTTAATGTTTTCTAAATTTATTATAAAGACGAGGTCTCGCCAAGTTGCTGGGGCTGGTCTTGAACTTGTGGGCTCCAGCAATCTACTCACCTTGGTAGCCCAAAGTGTTGGGATGACAGGCTGAGTCACCGAACCCAGCCAAGCATGATCTTTAGAATAAAAAAATGAGCTGAAAAAAGGCAAAAACAGTGTTTGTACAAAAGCACCCAGATAGTTCTTTCCAAACTCACTCAGAATTCAGTCTTTGTATCTTGTACAGATTCTGTCCAGAGAAGAGGCACTTGGTATTTGCTGTCATTAATAGGCTGGGAAAATCATCTAGAAGAGGGCTCAGTCAATGAAGATGAGTTTCAATGACTTCTCCTTATTGAAATATAACACTCAAATCATGTAACACAATCAACCATCCCTGGTTTATTTATTTATTTATTTTTGAGTTGGAGTCTCACTCTGTCGCCCAGATTGGAGTGCAGTGGCCACTCCCGGCCACCGCAGCCTCGACCTGCTGGGCTCCGGCAATCCTTCCACCTCAGCCTTCCGAGTAGCCAAAATTACAGGCATGCGCTACCACGCCCGGCTGACTTTTTGATTTATTGTAGAGATGAGGTCTCGCTGCCCAGGCGACTCTCAAACCCGCGGGCTCAGGCCATCCACTCACCTCAGCCTCCCAAAGGTGCGGGATGACAGGCTGAGCCACCGAGCTCGGCCATCCCTGGTTTTATGTAATGTGAATCTGACTTGATTACCAAACATTCCAACAGCTCATGGCAAGTTTAAGGGAAGTCTGACTACCCCAAAATATGTGACCAACTTTCTTTTTTTTAGATTAGAAAATATAGTTTATTTAAAAACTGAATTAGAAAGAGGGTGAGAGAAAAAGAGGAGATTCACCTCCCCAAGGTAGAGGAGGGAGTCCAAGCTTAGGAAAACATGGCCTGGTCAAAGTTCAAAGAGCACATGGCCACACCAGAGTCTAGTAAGGCAATGGCGGTGACCAACTTCCTAGAGAGCCCCTAAACGCCTTCACAGATAAAATTTGTAGTTCCTGAACCTTACTAATCACAGCATATTTTCTAAGGAAATGCCTAAACATTTCAATAATTTCCGCAAATATGCAGGCAGTTCATTGAAGACGGGAGAAAGAGAGGGTCAAGTGCAACAATGGAAGAATGTCTCCTATCATGATAACTTTCACAAATGCATATGGAAGTGGAAGCCTGTATGAAATTAAATGGGAAAAGAATAACCTGTAAAGTTCAACTGGCAAACTCAAACTCTACTCATTAAACAGCCCTGGCTAATAGTAGCTAAGAGTGGCTCCAGATGGTGTCAGGTATCAAAGGTCCTGGTCAATACGACCTCTGTGATGACAGACCACGAGCTTTGGCTTCATTGCTGTGCATTAGTTAAACATGCTGATGAAAGATGGACCTGGGCTTCTTTGGTCCATCTGCCCCACTATTTCGCCTCTGAGTTCCCTGGTTCAAATTCAGGAGGTCCATCCCTGACCAGCGCTAAGTCTGAATAACCAAATACTGTATTAATTAAAATACATGTACTGACATGTTGACATAATATTTGATATGTAAAGGAAGCATTGGCAGAGATTATACATTTATACTTGCCATAGAGTAGTGAGGAAAATAAAATCTTCCTTGCGACAACACATATGGTTCCACTTTCATGGTTCTGTCGGTCTCCCAGGTTAATGACGTCCCACCATATGCCCAAGAGCAAAGAGTGATGGAACTGACATGCTGCTCAAACGGACTGAAACAAGCTGCATCGTGTGTCCTCGGCCATAAAATGCCATTCAAGTGACCCCATAAACTGACATCTGCCCACATGCTGTACACATTTGGGGCCAAGTTGCCCATTTGTTCCTTTCTGATCTAAATGTAAATATTATATATGAAAACATTTACAAGTACAGTCTTCTTTCTTTTTTAGGGGCCGGGGAAAGGCCAGGTTGGCTGGGTACCAGTGACCGCCTTACTTTTAAGGTTGGCCTTGTGATTCTTTCAATGTGTCTTGATAAATTATATGCTTTGCTTCAAACCAATTAAGTCCCTGTAATTGACATGAAAACTAGTATGTGATTTTTCCCCTCAAAGTACAAAACAACCCTTTGAGAACATAACATAACCCTTGAGATTCAATAGGTCATTCAGGCAGTAATTTTGGATCCTCGTTGGTCTCTGCTTTTATTTTATTAAGTCTCTCTCCAGTGTTATAGCACAGGGCACCTGGAATATGATGAGGATGGAAAGTGCAGAGCCTTACAGTGTCGGAAAGTGCAGAGCCTTACAGTGGCTTAAAGTGATAAAAAAAAATCTTTTGGGGTGATGTCACTGATGTTCTTTTTTATTTTTTATTTTTTGAGTTGGAGTCTCACTCTGTCGCCCAGACTGGAGTGCAGTGGCCGCTCCTGGCCACCGCAGCCTCGACCTCCTGGGCTCCGGCCATCCTTCCGCCTCAGCCTTCCGAGTAGCTGGAACTACAGGCGCTACCACGCCCGGCTGACTTTTTTTTTTTTATTGTAGAGATGAGGTGTCGCCAAGTTGCCCAGGTGGGTCTCAAACCTGCAGGCTCAGGCAATTCACTCACCTCAGCCTCCCAAGGCGCGGGATAACAGGCTGAGCCACTGAGCCCGGCTTGATGTTCTCTTTGTCCTTGCTTGAAGGTAGCTATTTCATCACTGATGAGGTGCAAAAGAGTTTTACTAAAAATCCAGAGTTCAAACACTGCTACTCATTGTGACTTTTTGCATAAATTGACATTCGCAATTTTTATACTAAACTTGCCTTTCTTAATATCTTCATATGTTCACCACACTTATATTAAAAGAAGAAAATGTGTTGTTAAGTGACACAGAATAAAGATACTTAACAAAACCAGAGATGTGCAAGAAAATTGTGAGTTCTCCATGCCTTGTAATACCTCCTGAAACCATCATGGTCTTTATTGGGGGAATTATGTTATTAAAAAATCCACTCATTCCTGAAAGCAACAGAAATCAATAGTTGACAGTTTTTCCCCCAAGCATGGAAATATAAAGGTTTTGACTTTCTATTCGAATTAGAATGATATACAGAATCTTTTTTTTTTTTGATTTGGAGTCTCACTCTGTCACCCAGGCTGGAGTCATGTAGCACACTCACGGCCACCGCAGCCTCGACCTGCTGGGCTCTGGCGATCCTTCCGCCTCAACCTTCCGAGTAGCCGGAACTACAGGCGCATGCTACCACACCCGGCTGATTTTTTTGATTTGTTGTAGAGATGAGGTCTCGCTGCCCAGGCGGGTCTCGAATCCGCGGGCTCAGGCAATCCACTCACCTCAACCTCCCAAAGGCGCGGGATTACAGGCTGAGCCACTGAGTCCAGCGATATACAGAATCTTTATCATGACCTACAATGTCATATAACCTGGTTCCTGGCTACTCCTATGGCCCTGTTTCTCTTGCAGTTCCCTGTGCACATGTCTATCCAGCAGCATAGAGCGACTGAAATTCTTTGCCTAAACCCAGCCCATCGGTCGTCAGGGCTTTGTATACCTGGTGCCTTCCTCCTGGAATGGGTTGCTTCCATGAGTTTGCGGGGCTCACTCCTGGGCTCTCTCAGTCCTTGATTCAGGTGTCCCCATCCCCTGTCCCCTTAACTCTTCTTTAGCTGCTATATTGGGCAGTACCCCGCGTGCCCACTGATCTTTGTGTCTTGAATGTGTTTGTTTTCAAATTGATTTTCACAGCACTTCTTGTTTTCTGACATCTAGTATGTCTTTATTTGCATGGTCTCTTTCTGTCTTGTTCCCCCACTAAGAAAAAAGTACTTTAAAGGTATCATGCTTAGTTCACCGTTTAATTAGTATTATAGTACATTTATACTAGATTTATCTCAGTTTTGATAATTAAATGGGCTTATTGCACACCCTTCAGTAAATAGTATTTATTGGGTATGATACAGAAACGTTCTTTTGCCAAAAAGTGTGTTGCCCAAATGTACCATGTTTTAAAACATAGCCAATATATGTTCTTTTCATATATTAATACTGTGCTTTATTGCACTTAATACATACACAATGCAGTTAATAGTTTATTAGGATATTATATTTTAAAAAAATTTTTTAAAACTATAGTTTATTCCTTAATTTGAAACTGTTTGCCAAACATAGTATATGACAGTCATTATATTAGTACTTCAACTTATCTTCAAAGGAAACCTCTAGGCTGGATACTAAAATCTAAATTGTGCAGAGGAGGAAATAGATAAAAAAGGAAACAGGATTTGAACCCAAGCCATAGGTACCAGAATCCTCACTCTTGGCTTCTGTACAGGGGTTCCTTCTATAACTCAGATTAGGAGATGAGAAAAGTGAGAAAAAGTGGAGTGTCCACAAATGACAGGTGTCTGCAGAGTGGAGGGTAGTGTAAGTCATTTCTCATCTTAAAGTTTATCTTAAGAGGAGCGGTCAAGTGATTTTCCTTAGGAAATAGTCATTAAAAAAAAAATTGCCTCTGTGGCTGTGTTTTGGGAAATAGATTGAAAAAGAAGCAAGCCCAAGAGACCGGTGAGGAAATTGATATAGTCATCTGGGTTAGAGATTATTTTAACTTGAGTAAGAAAATGGCAGAAGAAAGCCAGGCTCGGTGGCTCAGGCTGTCGTCCCGCGCCTTTGGGAGGCTGAGGTGAGCGGATTGCCTGAGCCCGTGGGTTCGAGACCCGCCCGGGCAGCGAGACCTCATCTCTACAATAAATCAAAAAATCAGCCGGGCGTGGTAGTGCATGCCTGTAATTCCGGCTACTCGGAAGGCGGAGGCAGAAGGATCGCTGGAGCCCAGCAGGTCAAGGTTGGGGTGGCCGGAAGCAGCCACTGTACTCCAGTCTGGGCGACAGGTGAGACGCCAACTCAAAAAAAAAAAAAAAGATAATGGCAGAAGAGACAGAGGACATTTGAGGAAATTCCGGAGCCTTTTAGATGGTAAATGGCCAGAATTGTGTAAGAAAGTATTAAGGTCATGCCTAGGCTCTGTGCTTGGATGAGTAGACAGAGGAACACCACGATCCAATGGAATATTCTTTAATGATGGAAATGCGATAAGCCTGTGGGACTGAATAGGGTGGCTACCAGTCACATGTGACTATCAAGCACTCAAAATGTGGCTAGTAGCTCCCAAATAAAAGAATTCACAATGATCATGGTGAGAACTAAACCAATTTCCTAACACCTGGGGTATGAGATTGGTACTGCGGGTGTCAGCACACGTGTTCCACACAAGGGCAGGGAGAAAAATGAAGAAAGAACTAAAAGGAGTCAGCTGACCAGGAAGAGATCTTGTCCACTAACTCTGATGGAGAAACGGGTATATTCCGGAGGAGATTCGACACTCCTCTGGGTGGAGAAGACTGTTGGAAAAAATGAACTCTAAGTCTCCTTCAGCCCAAAGACTATCTTTTAAGAGTTTGCAATTCTCTTCTCTCCAAGAAAACCAGATCTCAGAGTAAAGAACTTCATGAAAACTAAATCTATTCTCTGCTAATACCAGCACTCCCTACTTATTTTAGATAAGTACTGTTACTGTTAGATTGTCTGAACAGTAATGTGTTTCATGTGAGAGTTCTTGCTGTGAACAGAGTATAAAACAATCAAAAATAAATCCAGACACTACTGGCACTAGTGGCGGGGGGGATGGCTAGTGAAACTGAGAAACAAAATTTTTAAATTCTGTTTGTTTTTAATTAATTTAAATCTTGATAGGCACATGCGGCTGGTGGTCACCAAATTGAACAGCAATCCTAATGAAGCCAAAGAACTAGTATATCAGAATGAATCAGTCAGAGAGGAAAAGGATGGCAGATTGTTCAGAATGGGACGCACAGGCATTGCTATTACTTGTCCATGCAGCCTGTACATGATAGGTCATGAGAATTCGACTCAGGGCTCCCGAAATTTAGATGCATGACTTAGAGCTCCAATAAGAAATGCATAATACCCCACTCATGAGCCAACATTCTTAGTTCTGAGGTGAAAATATGACCCAGTTTGCATCCATGACACCAAAAAGGACTTTTGCTGGAGATTTCTGAGAAAGGGCTTACTCTCTTCTCCTCGGCATACAGTGTGAATTCCAGAAAAGGATGTGATTTGCCACCCTGAGGGTGACTTTGTGAAAGACAGGAAGCAGGTATGGGCTCAAATACTGTGTCCACAGGCTCAGACGACTGCCTCAAGTCACTGTACCCATCTAGCCCTAAAGTCTGTTCTGCTTATGGGCTTTCCTATTTCATAAACCAGTAAATCCCCCCAAAGTTTAAACCAGCTTGAATCATCTTTTGTTACCTGCTGCATACAGAGGCTTAACTCATATGGGGATCTGTCTGAATTTATGATTCCAGAGATGGAAAAACTCCTGGAGTTGAGGATCAGCAGAGATAAAGAGGTCACGCACTCAAGTGCCAGCATGTTAAAGGGACTGTCCTTGCCATCTGCAATGATGGCAGGACTTGGGGTGCAGTATAAGCCATGGGTTAGGTGACCAATATTTAGAGAAAGAAGGTATTGACTGAGACTTCAGTGGAGTAAGCAATGATGATGATAAAAATGAAATGATGGAGAGTATTGCGAGTGGCATCTAGTTTTCTTCTCTTTCTTCTTTAACGCGTGTTTCTTTTTTTTGAATCAGAGCCTTACTCTGTCGCCCAGGCTGGAGTTCAGTGGCACGCTCACAACCACCTGAGCATCGGCCTGCTGGACTCGGCGATCCTTCCACTTCAGCCTTCCATGTAGCTGGAACTACAGGTATGCACTACCACACCTGGTTAATTTTTTCATTTATCGTAGAGACGAGGTCTCGCCAAGTTGCCCAGGCTGGTCTTGAATACCTGCGCTCAGTCATTTCTCTCCCAAGTGCTGGGATTACAGGCTTGAGCCACTGCACCCAACTAGATGCATGTTTTAAAAATGATTTAAGATAGCTTTAAAATATATACTCAGTATAAAACCAAAGAAATAGAAAGACTCATACTGCAAATGGAGACAAGGAAGATATGAAGCTTTGGAGACAAGAGGAAGCCAGGTCAATACACAAAATACATGCTAGAATATCCAGGCTATGTGCCCAAAGGTAGCAACAAGTTTGGCTCTTAGCTTTTTAATTCACTTATAGTCTCAGTATCTATATGCTATTTCTATATATGAAGATTTTACAAGGTCAGGCAGCAATATTAGTTGAGCTCTTCTTCAATTACTAGTTTGTATTATGTGTGCAAGGTCACAGAACTAGTGGTACAGCCTGATTTTGGAGTCAAGGCTCCAAATTTTCAGCCCTACAGACTTCTTAGTAGACCACGTTGTGTCTCGAACACAGAGAAATTTTGTGCTAGACATCCTTTTTCCTGGACTGCAGGGTCACAGGAAAACCAAAGCGCTCCTGGGGTATTTTCGTTCGTGACTCTGAACCCTGGTGACTGAGGATGGAAAAGAGTCTGACAGACAGACCAGGCCCCTGATGGACCATGTCTGGACAGCCTGACCTAGGAGAGGAAGCATTCCTGCCCGGCTGCTGATCTCCAGGGAGGCCTCATGCTAAGGCAGCAAATGTTCTACAAGTCATGATTCAGGTGGTTTGGCAGAGGCACGAAGGGGGAAATGCAACTCGCCAGCCCCTGCCAGTCCTGGCCAATTTGTGCCCTTGGTGGTTGAAAGACAAACATTAGGCTACATCCTGTCGATGAGCAATCTCTTTGCCCACTGCCTCACTTCACCTCCCTACTCCTTCCCAACCTGTCTGAAACTCTGAAATTCTTGTGCAATCCAATTCCCATTTTATCCAAGCATTCAATATTTAAGCGAGAAAAACAACTCCCTGCAGACTGCTTAATATGTCAGAAATGAAAGCCACCATTTTCCCCATCTATTTGTGGATGTGTTCTTCCCTACATGGAAGGACTGCTGGGGGCAGGAAGGGGAGCGTCAGTGTCCATTCTGAGTTCCTCAGGTAAGTCTGAGACTGCTTTGAGGCAACTAAAGAACAAACACAAGTGCTGCACTGCTGTCTTCTGATCACGTAATTTTTCTTTAGAGACACTCGGGCAGAAAAATGAAGAAGTGTCGGAGCAGCCGTAACCTCCCACATTTCCAGCAGTGTTTTTCACCATCATTGGGATTCCAATCTGTTCAGCGAAAGGTAAGAACGTATCCCACAGATGGGTGCAAATGTGCTCCTACCACAAATTTCCATGTGACATTTTGGCAAGGGTGCATGAGTCCCTTGAGAAACTCATGTGTGCCTCACCAAAAGGACCATCGACTTTGAATGAAGACTTTCAGGTCTGTGCGGCAAGTCTGCACAGCTTGGGCAGTATCAGTTAGAAGGCTCTAAAAACTGGTTGTTAAAATTTGATTGTGAAAAAAAGTTGATGGTCATTCATCTCCTAAGTGTTCAGAGCCTTGAGTTCAGTTTAGGACTTATGGGCTTTGTGACTTTGGGTCAATCACTTTGCATCAGTTTCCTGGATGTACATGGGAATGATAATATCTTCCCTGCCCTTCCCGTAGGGTGTGAAGAGCAAACGAAAAATGTAGCAAACGTTCTAGGTAATCTAGAAAGAATAAGGTCTGGATAACGGGGGACAAGATCTGAGCTAGTTGACTTGTGAAGTTCATTTATGGCATGCAGCGCTTACCCTTGCTGTATCCTGTCTTCCATAGGGCCAATACTGGACACTCATCTCTCGTTTCCTTCTAACTGGTTAAGCATGTGCTTCTAGGAGCGTGTGCTCCTGGCCAATTTCTTCCATCTTTATTGCACGCATCCTGAATCTGTTCCTTGAGAATTGCTCTAACAAGGGACCTTTTGGAGATCATAATCAGAAATGCTGCACATAAGTATGGTCCTGGTTCACAGACACAAAGCTGCCAAGCCCCAGTACAAAGGGACTTATTCTTCTTCTTCTTATTATTACTTGAGTTGGGGTCTCACTCTGTCACCCAGACTGGAATGCAGTGGCCGCTCCCGGCTACCGCAGCCTCAACCTGCTGGGCTCCGGCAATCCTTCTGCCTCAGCCTTCCAAGGAGCTGGAACTACAGGTGCGCGCTACCACGCCCAGCTCATTTTTTATTTATTGTGGAGATGAGGGCTTGCCAAGTTGCCCAGGCGGGTCTCGAACCCGCGGGCTCAGACAATCCACTCACCTCAGCCTCCCAAAGGCGCGGGATTACAGGTTGAGCCACCCAGCCCGGCTGGGACTTATTATTAACATAATTGTTTTTTGACTTCCTCCTATCCCCAAAAATCATCCCCAACTTCTCTTTAAGAACAAGGTATGTTTCTTGATACACTTAAAATATAAAATCATAAAAAATAGTACTTCTTATTACTAAATAGGGTTAACAATGCTTTACATTTTTATCTTTCACATACCACCCTTTATATCAGTTATTCTGTACATCACTGAGCCAGATGTGGCAGGATACAGTGGCAGACCTGCTAGGTGAGGAGAAACTAGCCTGACCCCAGAAACAGAGAAAGGAAAAGGCTCCGTTCACCTTTACTGGAGCCGAGGAGCTGGAAACCCCACAAACCAAGTCCCATCCCTCCCCATAGTGAAAACTGCCTCTCTTGGGAGCCATGTACAAGGCAGAGATGGAAGGTGACCAGAGGATTTCACGTCTAGACAGGGCGGAGTTCAAGGTCAGGCCTCTCCTCCAACTCATCTGGGGATGTGTGGACAAATAGTATTTCTTTTTCTTTTCTTTTCTTATCCTGCAAGGAAATGAGGAGTTTTTTGTTTTTTTCTGCCTGTGACAAAATTCATAGCTTGAGGATATCTTTGAGTGAGTAAGCCTACTCTGTTTTTAGATCTCACCTCACACCCTGTGGCTCTGTTCTTATTTCCACCCCACCAATAAGGAACTAGTGAGACCAGATAAAAGGGAAGGGTTAAAGCAGGCGCATGCCAGGTATTGTTAACAATTTGATCTTTCTTAAGGGCACAGGGTAGAAATCCACCCTTTCTACTCTGTTTCCTTAAGTGCCCCATGGACTCCAGCTCTTTACCTGCAGCAAACAGAGGAGGTGGAGGCAAAAGAGATGTCTCTTCATCAGTGGCATCAGGGGCTATGCCTTGGACCTCTACAGGCATTTACTCCGATTGGTCGCTATAGACATTTTATTACATTTTATTAAATCTTTAACCACCCTTACTGAAGAATCCAAGTTTTGAGTGCGGAACATTATTACTTTTTTTTTCCTCATACAATAGTGAGAGGAAAAGAACATTTTGTGCTATAAAAGGGCAGAAATCTGAGGAGCCTCATTGAAGCGTTTTCCGCTTTTCCTCTGGAGCCCCCTTCTCTTCCTTCATGGGCAGCTGTCAGGCCACGGTGATGGGGCCAGAAATATTTAAAAACATTTTAAAGTTACCACCGAAAGGAGAAAATGGTTCATTTACCTTCATCTTTCTCCACTTAATGGCATTACCAGAGATGCCTTGTCCCCCTTGGGCCATAAATTGAGACATCACTCAACAGTTGCCCTGGCAAATTTCCCCCAAAAAGGCCACTTATAAAGTGACTAATCACATCGGAGCCTAATCTACTGAACCCTTAAAGCCATTGGGGTGGGGGGATTAGAAGACTGTGAACCTGGATATGATCCATTATGTCCCCAGACCGAGAACTCATACTTGCATCCTCTCCAAGGAGACAGGGCCATTCTTCCTCTTCCATCAAACTGCAGAAATCACTGCCTGATTGGGCAAAGCCACCATATTACTAGTTTTAGGCAAAAACATGCAAAAGCCCTGGTCTCCCTGGTCTGGAATGGACATTAACTTCTCCCTGGGCAGATTTAGAAAGAGCACAGGGGTACATTCGAGGTCAAGAGAGGAAATGGAGATTATAAGTGTAATGTAATATTCATTTTCCCTGAATTTGGATAACCCAGTGACTTAAATCAGGGAGACCTTAGTTCTAAACCTACATTGAACCTCCTCATATTTCAGAGTTCATCTCTCTGTCGGTGGTTTCTGCTTCTGGAAAGGAGTTTGGTTGTAGGGAAAGCTATTAACATTCATGTTCTCCTGGAAGTTTATGCCATAACGTAATGGCCCAGCCCTCTTTGGAAAAAGGGAGCAGACGACTGACTTTCTGGAAACGTGTGGATGTCACCTCCATCTTCTCATGTATCAAGTAGTAATGTAGGGCTGGCAATCTCCTCTATGTTGGCTGTTCACCTTCACGTGCCAACTTGTTTCCTTCCCCGGTGCTGTTTTTGGTCATATGGGAGCTATGCAGTGATCCAGATCTGATTTTAGAGAGCCAGGTATGCTTATTCAATGGTTATGCACGCAGCAGTATTTTATCTATTACAAAACTCTTGGGAATACCAATGGAGGACGGGGAAATGCCACCGACCACTCCAGGCTTAAAGTGATATAAAAATAAAGAGAGCATCAAATAATAGTCATGCTTTTCACTTGTTATATACTAACGGTTCAGACTGAGACTGAGCTTATTGGAGCATTAGCAAATCAGTTCATACCACTAGGTGACTCAGCGAATCTATGGCATCGTCTCTTTAGAAATGGGCTACTCCTTAATTCCTTGCCCCTGGATATTTGCTTCAAGTTGAGGAAGAGTGCAGCATGTTCTGTGGGTTAATTCCAGCTGCAGAGAAGGAAGAATAGAAGTGGGGGCGGGAGAGCAGCTAATGAACCAGAGCATCTATGAGTGTAAAGTCACGTACCTGAGTGTTCTGCTGCCAAGAGGAATTAAAAAATACAGATGCCTTTATGCAGAAGTGACCACATTATGCAAGGCAACATAACAAAACTCCTGTGCTGGTGTTAAAAGGTTCTTTGAGTGTGAAGTTCCTACAAAATGACTGATGCCAAACAAGGAAATTTCTTAACTGTTTCTAAAGAATTCAATGGGTAGTCTAAGCATCATGGCCTCCCTTGATTAGAATCCTCAATCTAGTTTTTCTAAAGACATCTCTAGAGACTGAGAAAACTCGTCACAAATTTTTCATTCCTACATAGAATTTTAAGAAAAGGTTTATAGTAATGATAAAAGTTAAAATATATGTTATATCCCTGAACATGGAATAGAGTCAGAGAAATGCATATATGAATTGACAGTCGTATTTATGGTGGACAGTGGGGTGAAAAGAGTGTTTTGACTCTATCTTAAACCATCTTATTCAGCAAAAATAGTTGTGTGTGTGAAAGATGTAATGATACATAAATTCCTTATAAAGCTTAGAGTCTAGAAAAAGGCCAGAGATGTCCACAAAAAAAAGTATAACCTGTGACAAAGGAGTATTTCCGCTGTAAAAGCAATGAAACTGGAGAACTTAGAGTATCATTTGTGGACATTTTACACTGAATCATAACCATAAATTCCGCACAAAACTGATGTCCCAAATGCTGGCAAATAGCATACTTACTGACAGTTTAGTCATCAATATAACATCCAACAGTTATGTGACTGATCACTAAGCTGTTCAGAGCATGGACTCTTGCTGCCCTGGCTTAAATCTGGACTCTGCCACTTACTAATTTTGTGACCCTGAGAAACGTAGTTTAGCCCTTTTCACCTTTGTTCTCTTATCTCTAAAAGGGGATGACAACAGTACTTATCCCACTGGGTTGATCTAGGGACTAAGCCCGTTTGTCTAGGCAAAGTGCTTGGGGCAAATAAACGTGAATGGAATAGTTATCATCACTAATATTATTATCACATCATAAGTATAATGAATAATGTTCTGCTTTGCATATATAAAAGAACAGAAACAAAACCCAAACCCCATAAAACTTTGTTGAAATTCTGAAGGTTGATTCTGAATATTGTCAAATCTGAATAAGGTCTAGTAAATACATACTCATGATATGAATCTCCCATAGAATGATAATGAGTACAAAAAGTGTATGAACCACAAGAAGGTGTCAATGTGAGATTTTCTCTTATCTAAAGGATAGACCAGCAGTTAAATTATGAAAAAGATCCCTTCACTCATTCATCCTACTCAACTCCTTTCTTTGTTCTACTTCCTGCACTTTCTTTTTTTCTCCTTATCCTCTCAGTGAGGGATTGGAGGATATGCTTTCAAGGGACTATAATAAATGAATAGATATGCAAACAAACATGTACCATGCAGAGTGAGAAAAGCCAAGTACAATATGTTTGCCCTTCTAGGATGATCATGACATTAGGAGTAAAGTGAAGACAAGTAGAGCAGAATTTGTAGGGTAGGAGATGTTTGGGCTAAGTATCAAAAGATAAGGAAGAATTGAGTCTTCAGTGAAAAGGGTACCGAAAAGAAAGTTTGGATAGATAATCACCACTGTTGAGTACATTGACATCTATTCAAACATCAAGCTCTGTTCATCTATGATAATGTGACTTCACCTTATCACTCTTGACAAGTAGATAAAGACTTCAATCACTGTAGCTAACTAAGATTGAAGTAATTACATGGTGTCATTCTCAAATTTTATTTCAAAGATAAATGACATGAGAGAAAATTCCTTAAGAATGTCAAGACAAACAGGAATGCAACATATTCCTGATTCATCTACCATCAAGTTCTTACCTTCATTTTTGCATTTTATCTACACAAAGGTTCTTCTTTTTAAAAGAATAATGGTCTCAACTGGAGATTTATAAGCTGGAAATAGTTAGGTCCTCTCCAGTGCAGACATGAGGAGTTGAAGTATTGAGGGCGGATTGAGTTTAAGTGCTTTCAGTGTTTATTTGAGCAAAAGAGGTCCACTTTTCGTGCGTTTACCTAATGACATTTCAGAGAAAGAGTAGAAAGTTTATAGTAGAGAGAAATCTTACTTATTGAGGGATTTGTGTGACAGGCAGTCACTGAATCAGACAAAATAAATTAACAAAAATTTAATTAGCTTGTATCGTTCTTGTCAAAGCTGACAACTAAAACATGGAGAAAAGATCATGTTTTCTCCAGAGAATGTTTTCATTTTTTTCCTTGTCAGAAAAGAAACTTTGACTTATACAACTATTTATAGAATTTACATGAACTGCTGTTTCCTACATTTCAAGAAGGTTCAAGAGTTGAGTCCCAAATGGTCAGGGAACCTTCTCCTCACTCCCCCACCCAGGGTCTGTGGAGTGTAGCTTGCCTACTTCTTTCCTATCTGACCCAGTCTCGCTTTTGTGAGATTTCGGAAGAAGAACAGAGGGACTTGCACCCAGTCAAGCTCTATCTACCAACTCAGTCGTTATCACAGCTTTTACTTTCTTGCTTGGTGCAATGAGTCCACCAGAGAGTCATTATCATCTACCAATCCCTTGACTTGAGAATTGCAGATCCTTGGGGCCGCTCAGAAAATTGCGGCCTCTTGTTCCTGTCCCTTATCACACTCTGCTATTTGAACAGACCTTGGGGCTATCTACAGGAACTGTACTGCGAAAACCCACAGATGCTGATAACATCACTGCTTGGCTTAGAAAAGTCGTCTTAAAGGCCATCCCTCTCTCCCAGAGTAAGTTTCAGTTTTTACCTCCTCAGGTGCTATTATAGTCACAGGGCCATCTCCACCTCCAGGAACTGCCCAACTGCTCCACCGCCTCCACCCCAGCCCTAGTGGGGAAGAGAGTCTGTGTGACCTGAGAGCACCACCACCTCTGCTCTCCCGAGGCTGCTACCTCTACTTCTCTACCAGTCCTCACATGAAGCACTCTCTTCCTCCTCCCTGTTGGGTCCCGTGCTTCCAACAGAGGATGAGATGTAGCTGGGTGAATGCAAATAGCCCTGTCTACAGTGGGGGTAGTTATCTCTCTGCCCACAGTGAGGAGGGTGTCTTAGATCCTCCAGTTGGGATTTAAAAATTGCATTTCCCTATAAGAAAATTACAGACGAAGGTTCTATGCGTTTTCAGTCTTACCGAATCAGCAGGCATTTGTAACTAGTCTGGAAGTCATTCTTTGAAACAGTGACTCAAGAAGCTAAAATGCTTATTCCCAGAAGTATACCCATATAGAGTAAATCATGCTAGAATACCTCTCCAGACTCCTAAGTACAGGATGCAGGTGAGGGTAGCTATTCAGCTTAAGGGAGATCACAATATTAACAGCTAGCATTTACCGAGTGCTTGCATGGTATTAGGCATTTCCTAAATTTTGTTATATAAAGCAATCCCTGGGGTTAATTTCCATTTTTATTTTTATTTCACAAATAAAGGAACAGGAGTTTAGAAGGATTAAGTAACTTGTCCCCCCACGTAAAAAGTGGTAGAATGTGGATATTTTCTATTTCTATCATATCTTACTCTCAGTTCCTGTCTGGATTGACTACATATGATTTCATTTTCATAGAGAGGCTAGACACTGGAGAAGAACAATATTGCTTGCATTTTTGTATCTTCTTTTTTTATTTTTATTTTAAAGATGTTGGGTACAATTCAGGGTTAGATATACAAGTGGTCACTGTACAGATAAACTTTGGGCCTCCTTTTGGTCCCTACTATGCCTGGGTTGAGATCAGGTAACCTTACGGATGTTATGAATCTCCCTTTTCTCCCCAGCAGTATCCCACTACTGCCAACCCCTTTCTTATAGTATTAAGATAAAAGTTTGGGGTCCACTTATGAGTGATAATTTTCATATCTTCTGCAGGAAAAAAAAATCTTATTATTTTTAATCACTCCATAATCAATGATTTTCTACTGAGGGTGAGATTGTTTCCCATCTTAAGGTACCTTTGACAATGTCTGGAGACATTTTTGGCTGCCATAAACGTGGCAACAGTGCAACGGGCATCTATTGACTAAAGGCCATTGGTACTGTTAAGCATTCTGCAATGCACAGAGCAGCCCCAACAACAAAGAATCATCTGGTGAAAGTGTCAACAGCGAGAGATTTTGAAACCCTAGTGGAGGTGAAAGTAGCACTTGGCATTTAAGACATCCAGTTTTTAAATGAATTATTCATTATGCTACTTAGTATGCTAAATTCATTATGGATATAAAACTTCCTTTACGTGTGTTTTTATTTTTGTTGTATACACGGTTCCATCTCCTCACAGTCATTAATTTTGGTTTCCAAGAGGTGTCATTCATCTGTAGGAAAGGGCCCTAGCATTCTCTTTGCTTGTGACCACCATGAGTCCAACAGAGTCTCGATCCATAATCAGTACTTCTGGTAAGAAACAAAACTGATTTCTAATCAGAGGTAAAGCAGCCTTCGTTTGTGAAATGTCAAGGGATATTTGGAAACTGTGACTTTTGGCAAATATCACTGAGCAAAAGGTACCTCATTTATATAGTTGATTGTAGGTTGTAGGTGGAAAGGGGAATGATGTTTTTACAGAAAGGCCTAGGAGCTCCAAAAGTATTATATTTTTTAATAAGGAATGAGCAGTTTTATAAACAGGGGTTTAATTTTCAGCCTAACAATGCCCTTAGAATATGTTGTTTCTCTAACAAAATGACATACACTCTTCCATTTTCTTTTCTCTCACTTTTCCCCCCCTCTTTCTCCTCATTATAAAGAAATATCGAGCGAACATTTACTTAGCAATTAGGACTTCATGGCCAAACTTTTAATGCTGGGTTGGGCAGAGAGTCAAAACCTACATTTGGTGGCGAGGTTTTAAGTGCCTACAATGAACAGCAGTGTATAGAGTGTTCTCTTTCCCTCAATGGGTGGCTTTAATGCCATTTCTAGAAACAAAAGGATGACGATGGGGGATTAGCTGGAAGAACCTGCCTGGAGAATTTTGCTTCTAGATTTTATTAGAATTTCCATGATTTTGGGTTGGTTAACATTCCCATTATTTAGAGACCATCCCCCCTCCCCCACTTGAGTGGTGATTATATGGAAAACAGCAGTAAATGCCAAATAAACTCTAGGTCTATTTCTTGACAGTGAAGACTGTTCCTGGGATTCTTTTACACCACTGCAATCTTCATTTTCTCCCTCAATGAGAGAGGAAAATGGGATGATCCTTGTATTTTTATTTCTTCTTTTGTCATTGGCTTGATTCCCTTGCTGACCTGCATACGCTTTCTCTACTCTGTGGATGAACCACACGTAATATTTAATACATCTTTTTTGTTTATTGAATAAAACGCTGACTTTGTACTTAAAATGTACCTGTTTTTAAAAATGCAAATTAATTTTGAAATAAGCCTCTGTAGCCAATCTTCAGACAAAATTTAAAAGTAAGTAAAGTTTTCTTTGGTATTTTATTTTCCTGGCTGCCGCTTCATTCCAGAGGGCTTTGTGGACAGCTTGATCTTGAGCTACAAAGAATCATTGAGTTCAGACTTCTTAATTAAAAGATGAGAAAATGAAGGTCTAGATGTATCCAAGGATACCAGAAATTAGCATAAGACAGAGATGAAGTTTCCAATTCCCTGACTCTGCTCAGAACGTTTAAAGTAGAAGGGTGATGGCCATCTCTCAAGGATATGTTTAAAAATATTCCCCTCTGTAAAGTTCACGCTCCTTGATTGGTCTTCTCTTGGTGTTGTCATGCTGAAAAATAACACCCCATACATAAGGATCCATGTTTTAATCACGTATATCTGAAAACTTTCTCTTTTTTTTGAGTTGGAGTCTCTGTCGCCCAGGCAGGCGTGCAGTGGCACACTCACGGTCACCCCAGCGTCCACCTGCTGGGCTCCGGTGATCCTTCTGCCTCAGCCTTCCAAGTAGCTGGAACTACAGGTGCACACTACTACACCCAGCTAATTTTTGATTTATCATAGAGATGAGGTCTCGCCAAGTTGCCCGGGTGGGTCTCGAACCCACCGGCTCAGGCAATCCACTCATCTCAGCCTCCCAAAGTGCTGGGATGACAGGCTGAGCCATGAAAACTTTTACTTTATTTGCCTCCCTCCTATTAATTCCATTTGTATTTTGTACTCTCACCATAGATACAGAAATAAACAAAACAGACAAAAACCTTGGACCTCATGGAGCTTAGATTTTTAGCTCATTCTGCAAGAAGAGCTCATTAAAGCCATCTCAAATCCAGAGCCCACATGACTGTCTCTCTAATTTTTGGCATAAGCAAAAAATAAAGATTTTTTTTGGGGGGGTAGGTGTATTCGTTTCAAAGCAAACAAAGAGCCACAGACTGGGTGGCTTCACCACCAGCCCCAGAGCCCCAGGAGTTGTCAAGGCAATCCCAGAAGTAGGGTAGAGAAGGCACAACACTGAATGGTCACCTAACCCACTGCCATGTGCTGGTACTGAGCCTGGGAAACGCTCAGGAAGGCATATAGTATATTACATATATACATCACATGCAAGGGGGACCCCCCAAAACTGGAATTATCTTTTGGAGGGCAGGGTCCTTGCAGTACACTTGGAATTTGTTCCTCTGGATCAAAGGGTCAATCAAAGTTTCCATTTAGAAGTTTTGAGAAGGTTACATTACAATTTGCAGAAGAAATGTCCCACGTTGAGGCAAACAGGTGACTGGTTCTTCCACCATGACAATGTACCTGCCCACACTGCGCTGAGGGTTCAACTGTTTTTGACCACAAAGGGTGTGACCCCTGTGCCCCACCTGATTTTGCCCCAGCGACTTGTGTCTGTTTCCCAGGATGAAAACAGTCCTCAAAGAGAAACGTTTTGAGGATGCGGAAGAGGTGAAACAAAAAATAGCAGAAGCACTAAAAGGCATCAAAATAGACAAGTTCAAAAACTGTTTTGAGCAGTGAAAAAGGTGTCTCGATAGATGTATTGCATCAAAGAGTACTTTGAAGGTGACTGAAGTTTAAACATGTAAGAGTAAATACACAATTTTTATACATAAATTCTGGTTTTCTTGGGACCTCACGTAACTATGCATGTGTGTTTGTGTGTATATATATACAACTTCAAATCATTTCATGAGTTCTAACATCAAATGGAAAAGGCTTGGTTTTCACTATACCACTCAGAGTAAAACCTGTCGAGGTTTACTTTTCATCTCTTAGAAAACTTTCAAAAAGAGGACAAGTAGGTAGTCATCCTAGTAGTTCAGTTTTTTAAAGACAAGAGCTGGATCAGATGCTTTTTAAAAGAGGAAGGAGCAACAAGAGTTTAATGGTAGTTGCAATAGTCTCTCTTTTGTAAAAATTGGGAAAAAAAAGATAATGTGACCAAGCTGTGGGAAACACACAAACACATGTTATGTCATTCACTACATTGCTTTTGTATGCTTGAAAGATTTAGCGATCTAACAAAGAAGCCCTCCCAGCAGGGGTGACTCACTCCTGTAATCTCAGCTTTCTGGGAAACCAAGGCAGGAGATTGCTTGAACCCAAGAGTTCAACATCAGGCTAGGCAACATAGAGAGACTTTGTCTCTAAAAAAGATAGATAGATAGATAGATAGATAGATAGATAGATAGATAGATAGATAGACAGATAATAAATGAGCCAAGTGTGGTGGGGCAACTGTAGTCCCAGGTACTCTGGGGCTGGGGTGGAAGGATTGCCTGAACTCAGGAGGTCAAGGCTGCAGTGAGCTGTGATTGTGTCACCGCACTCCAAGTTGGGTAACAGAGTGAGACCCCAACTTAAAAATAAATAGATTAAAAAAAAAATAAGAACCACTCCCATTGAAAATTGTACTGGAAGTCCTAGCCATAGCAATCAGGCAAGAGAAAGAAATAAAAGGCATTCAAACTGGCAAGAAGAAAGTCAAACTATCTTTGTTCACTGATCGCATGGTTGTATATCTAGAAAACCCTAGACTCCTCCAGGAATCTCCTAGACCTGATAAATGACGTCAGTAAAGTTTTAGGATACAAAATCAACATACAAAAATCAGTAGCATTTCTAGATACCAATAATGCTCAAGTTGAAACCCAAATCAAGAGTGCATTAGCCACATTTACAATAGACACACACGCAAATTAGAAATACATGGAATCAGGAGGTGAAGATCTGTACAAGGAGAACTGTAAAACATTCATGAAAGAAATTGTAGATGACACAAACAAATGGAAGAATATCTTATGCTCATAGATTGGAAGAATCAATATTGTTAAAATGACCATACTGCACAAACACATCTACAGATTCAACTTACTCTATCAAAATACCAACATCACTTTCACAGAACTAGAAAAAACAATCCTAAAGTATATATGGAACAAAAAAGAGCTCCCTCAATTAGTCAAACTAATCCTAAGCAAAAGCAAACAAATGTGAAGGTATCACATTGCTTGACATCAAATTATGCTACAAGGATATAGTAACTATAACAGCATGGTACCGGTACAAAGATAGACAAATAAATAAATGGAACATAATAGGGAACCCAGAAATAAAGTCACATCAACTGATTTTCAACAAGGCTGGAAAAAATAAACAATGAGGAAAGGATATTCTATTCAATAAATGATGCTGAAAAAAATTGGTTAGCCACGTACAGAAAAATGAAACTAGAACCCTACCTTTCACCATGTACAAAAGTTAACTCAAGATGGATTGAAAACTTAAACATAAGACCTGAAACTATATAAATTCTATATAAAAAAAAAACAACTGAGAAAAACTTTTCTGGCTATTGGCCTAGGCAAAGATCTTATGACAAAGACCTCAAAAACAAAGGCAACAAAACAAAAAACAGACAAGCGAGACTTAATTAAACTCAAGTTCTTCTGTATGACAAAGGAAATATCAAAAGAGTGAGCATGAAGCCCGTGGAATGGGAGAAAATATTTGCAAAGTATGGCTCGCAAAAAGGACTGACACCCAGAATCTACAAGGAACTCAATCAACTCAAAGTGAAAGAAAGAAAAGAAAAATTTAAAAATGGGCAAAGACATGAATAGATCCCTTTCAAAAGAAGGTAAACAAGTGGCCAGCAAACATATGAAAAAATGCTCAATATTACTAATTATTCAAGAAATGCAAATTAAAACCACAGTGGGATATCACCTCACACTAGTCGGAATGGCTATTATTAGAAAGTCACAGAACAACAGATGTTGGTGGGATTGTGGAGATAATGGAATGCTCATTCATAGTTGGTGGGATTGTAAACTAGTTCAACCTCTATGGAAAGCATTATGGAGAGTTCTCAAAGAATTGAAAATAGAACTGCCGTTCGACTCAGCAAAACCTCAACTGGGTATCTAGTTCAAATAAAAGAAATCCTTATATAACACAGATATTGCAATCATATGTTCATTGCAGTACTATTTACAATAGCAAAGTCATGGAACCAACCCAAGTGCACATCAATAACTGACTGGATAAAGAAAATGTGATACATATACACCATGGAAAGCTGCACAGCCATAAAAAGAATGAAATTATGTCCTTTGCAGCAGCATAGATGAAGCTGGAGATTGTCATTCTAGACTCAAAAACAGAAAACCAAACACCACTTGTTCTTATTTATATGTGGGAGATAAATGGTCATAAAGGTGAGAATAATAGACACTGTGGACAGTAAAAGCAGGGAAGACAGGAAGAGGCTTAAGATTCAGAAGTTACTAACTGGATATAATGTTCACTATCTGAGAATGGGATTGCCTGAAGTTTAATTCCTGCCCAGGTCACAAACTTGCCTTTGTACTGTTCGACTCTAAAAAAAGAAAAAGAAATGAGGATGTTAAAAAATAATAATGATAAAAATATAATAAAGCAGAATGGGAAACCAAGGATTAGGGACCTGTGATTGTCATCTATCCGTCTTAGGAATTTAGGCTGCAGAAGACAAAAGAGGCATGAGTAGAAGGGACTCAGAGTCAATCTAGGTTTTGTTTTTCCCCTTTTATTGAGATATAATTGACAAATAAAAATTGAACATGTGCTCTGTTTACAATGTGGTGTTCTGATGCACGTGTACTTTGTAAAATGATCACCGCAAACCACTAATGAACCTACACATCATCTCATGCAGTTTGTGTGTGCATGTGTGTGTGTGTGTAATGAGAACATTTAGTATCTCCTGTCTCAACAAAGTTTAAATCTACAGTATAACATTGTTAACTCTATTCACCATGCTACATGTTAGATCCCTATAACTTATTTATCTTGTTTATCTCAGCTGAAAATTTGTCCCCTTTGACCAAAACCACTCCATCTCCCCTCCAACCCTGGCAACCATCATTTGAATTCTACTCTGCTTCTGTGAGTTCAACTTTTGTAGATTCTACACATATAAATAACATCATCACATTTTGTCTTTCTCTGGCTAATTTATTTCACTTAGCATAATGCCTTCAAAGTTTCTTCATATTGTTGCAAAGAGCAGAATGTCTTCTTTTAAAAAGTTGAATAATATTTCTTCTTTCTTTTTATTTTATTTATTTTAATTTTTTTGAGTCAAAGTCTCACACCGTTGCCCTGGCTGGAGTGCAGTGACGTGATCCCGGCTTCCACAGGATTGCTCAGGCAATCCTTCTGCCTCAGCCTTCTAAGTAGCTGGGACTACAGATGTGGGACTCCACATTCAGCTTTTCATTTTATTTTATTTTATTGTAGAGATGAAGTCTCACCGTGTTGCCCAGGCTGGTCTCAAACTCCTGGGCTCAGGCAATCCTCTCATCTCGGACTTCCCAAAGTGCTGGGATTACATACATGACACCCAGCCTGAATAATATTTCATTACACACACACACACACACACACACACACACACCCCACAAGTTATTCCTCCACTTGGGTTATTTCCATGTCTTGGCTATTGTGAATAATGTTGCAATGAATTTGAAAATACAGGTATCACTTTAAAATACTGATTTCATTTCCTTCAGCTATATACCCAGAAGTGGGATTGCAGGATCATATGGCAGTTTTATTTTTAATTTTTTGAGAAACCTCCATACTGCTTTTATCAGATGGATAGATAACTGATCATAATTACAGTTTTTGAGGGAGGAACCAAGTACAAATAAAAACTTGAAAACACAAGATGTAGAGAGGTACAGTAATGGTAGAAGGTTCCCAGCATTGTTGGAGAAGGTAGAGCAACAACTTACATGGAGAGTGGTGAAACTCCTTATCTGTGCCGGTGAGAATGGAGCAGAAAAGTGGCAATAATTTGTACTGACCATGTCACATATCCCAATGTTGATTTTGCTACTACTACCTCTAAACAAACTTCATAGTAGTGTATACATGCAAGTATGTATGTGACTCTGTATGTGTGTCCTAAACTGAATCTGTCAGAAAACTCCTCACACTGATAAAGAACCTCAGCAAAATCTCAGGGTATAAAATAAATATGAAAAATACAGTCACATTCCTATACACCAACAATAAACAATCAGAAACCCAAATAAAAAGCACAATCCCATTCACAATAGCCACAAAAAAATGAAATACCCTGGCATCTTTCTAACCAGAGAAGTCAAAGACCTTTACAACAAAAACTACAAAACACTGCTCAGAGATGACACAAAAATGGAAAAATAGTCCATGCTCATGGATTGGAAGAATCAACACTGTTAAGATGTCCATCCTACCCAAGGCAATCTACAGATTTAATGCAATACCCATTAAATTATCAGCAGCATTCTTCTCAGACTCAGAAATGACAATACAGGAATTCATATGGAAACGTAAACAAACAAGGCTAGCCAAATAACCCTCAGCAAAAAAACAAAAGTGGGAGGTATCTCACAGACATTAAAATTTATTAAAGAGCTACAACAATCAAAACAGCCTGGTATCGCTACAAGAACAGGCATATAGACCAATGGAACAGGATAGGGATTCCAGAAGCAAAACCTCAATTTCTCAACCAACTCATCTTTAACAAAGCCTCCACCACCAACCGCTGGGGGGAGGAGAACTTACTCAGTAAATGGTGTTTTAAAAACTGGCTGTCCACATGCAGAAGATGAAAACAAGACCCCTATGTTCACCATACACAAAAATCTACTCTAAATGGATCAAAGATCTAAACATAAAACCTCAAACTATATGAACCTTAGAAAATGCGGGAGACAACCTATTAAAATTGGAACTGGCAACCAATTCCTGATCAAAACCCCAAGTGTCCATGCCGTAAGAGATAAGAGAGACAAGTGGGACCTCATCAAACTGACAAGTTTCTGCAAAGCCAAAGAAACCATCAAGAGAGTGGGTAGACAGCTCACAGACTGGGAAAAAATATTTGCCAACTGTATATCTGACAAGGGCCTATCATCTAGCATCTACAAGGAACTCAAATGTTCAGAAAAACAAAAAACAGACAAACAAAAAGCCCCATTACAAAGTGGGCAAAATATATAAATAGACACTTCTCAAAAGAAGATATACAAACAGCCAATAGATACATGAAAAAATGCCAGCCTCACTAGTCATCAAAGGAATGCAAATTAAAACCATACTGAGATACCAAATAACTCCAGTAAGTTTGGTCACCATCAGTAATCAAAAAACAACAGATGCTGGAGAAGGGTCAAGGAAAAACTTCTGCGTTATTGGTGGAAGTGTAAACCAGTATAACCTCTGTGGAAAACAGTATGGCGAGTACTAAAAGATCTAAAAATTGACCTTCCATATGACCCCGCAATTCTCCTACTTGGAATAGACCCTGAGGAACGCAGATCACTCTGTGAAAAAGATTCCTGCACATACAAGTTTATTGCAGCATTATTCACAACAGCAAAAACATGGAACCAACTCCGTTGCCCATTGGAAGAGGACTGGATAAAGAAAATGTGGTATATATACATAATAAAATACTACGCAGCCATAAGGAAGGACAAAATTATGAACTTCACACCAACTTGGATGGACTTAGAGTCTATAATACTGAGTGATCATAGAAATAAAGAACTGAGTACCACATGTTTTCACTCATAAGCAGACCTTGAGCAATTATCATAATACCATAAAAAGGGATCGACAGTAGTGGGAAAATGCCCGGAGGACAAGGACATTCCTCACCAACAAGGGTACCTGCATAATGAACATTTGTATACCTATCCCTGAATTGTACCCCACATCTTTAAGATACAATTAAAAAATAAAATAAAATAAAACATAATGTTCTTGTTTTAGGTCCCTACATGTTCAAGGAGGAGATGAAGAAAACTTGTTAGAAAAATGAATGTATGCGTGTGAATCACTGAGAAATGGATATATCATACTTTAATGCCTAAAATTTATTTTAAGAAGATCTACAGTTTCTATTTTGTTTCAGATTTTCTGTTGCTATCAATTATACGTTTTATTTTATTGGCTGATATATATTTATATTAATATTTTATTTAAAGTGAATGACATAATTTCAGCTTCAAACCTTTTGAAGAATTTGCAGATAGCCCCAAATTAGTAGACCGCATTGTGTCACATAAATTAACTGTTTTATCGTATATTTGGGTTGGAAAACAGAGAGGGGAGCAAAGGAAGAAAAACGTGTGAGTATAATACACCCACATCCTCCACAATGTGGAATCCACACATAGCGCTGTGGAACTCAGAGGGATTCTAATCTCCCTGATAAGGCCTTTGTAAATTCTGAGATGAACCAAGGTCTCTTTAATAACAAAAGTATCTCAAAGTGTCCCCCCTACCATGTATCTGGGTATGTTTCTCAGCTGCTTATAGTACTTGGTGCAACATAGTTGCCATTGTGAGCTCCAGACTTCTCAAGGCTATTTCTACTGGAACATCAAGTGCACTAAATGCAGAAGTAACTGAACTTGTGCGCAGATGGCAGATGTTGCTTTCAACGGTCTGACATGTTTTTAAATAATACCAAATAATAGGGTACTATGTTTACCCGGTTATTTACCATTTTTACTCTACTTCCTTTATTGCTGATGTTCCCAATTTTCCCTCTGAGCTTTCCAGTCACTTTTTAATAGCTTCTACTCCCAGGGTGTGTAAATGCCTGGTATAATTTGCCCACATGTCATATCTGAAGATTCTTCCTTGTAAGAACAAAGATCCATGCTAATCAGGTTTATTTCACTTGATAAAAATACTGTCTCCTGATTATTTCTAGCATCATTTTTATTTGTATTCACTCAAATCTCATTTGTTTGTTTTCAGCTTAAAATAAGGTGTGTAGGAATCTTTCTATTTTCAGTAGTTTAGACCCCTGCCTGGCATTTAATACATATTCGCTAAATGGATGAATGCATGTGTAATATCTAAAATGACCTTAGTTTTGGGTGACAATAAAGAATTTATCCACAATTTATGGTTTATTGCCCCAGTCACCTTTTATGTATGACAGTAGTGTCTGTAGTGA
Source organism: Carlito syrichta (assembly GCF_000164805.1). Taxonomy (NCBI): domain Eukaryota; kingdom Metazoa; phylum Chordata; class Mammalia; order Primates; family Tarsiidae; genus Carlito; species Carlito syrichta. Next base: position 120,564 of record NW_007081691.1, read on the forward strand.
CTGGATATGTGGAAAATAATCATTATTCTATCAATTACCCCTGAGATGGCTCAATTGCTAAATATTAAAAAATATGTTTTGGGACCAAGTAAACAAGTCAAAGAAAAATTGATTAATGTTTTCGATAAATTGACAAATTTTGTTTTTTTTTTTTTGAGTTGGAGTCTCACACTCCCGGCCACCGCAGCCTCGACTTGCTGGGCTCTGGCGATCCTTCCGCCTCAGCCTTTCAAGTAGCTGGAACTACAGGTGCGCGCTACCACACCCGGCTAATTTTTTTGTTTATTGTAGAGATGAGGTCTCGCCAAGTTGCCCAGGCGGGTCTCGAACCCACGGGCTCAGGCAATCCACTCACCTCAGCCTCCCAAAGGCGCAGGATTACAGGCTGAGCCACCGAGCCCGGCTAAATTGACAAATTTTTAACCGTTGTTTTCTTCTTTTATCAATAAAAGAATTATATAAAAGCATGTATATCACATTTACTTATTTCTTACCAGGTAAATCATTGAAAATTTAAAAAATAATTAAGCATCAAGTTAAATATTTGAAGACTTTTGTATCATTGAAGTTAATGATTCAAATGTGGTTCTCATAGTTCTGAATATAATAAAACAACAATCTGAAGGGGAAAAAACAAGCTTTTGCCTTAATTGTAAAACTGACTTATGTTCACTTTTCAACTATATAACTTTCTCCAAGTGAAAATAAAATATTGACCTTAAGCCGGGCTTGGTGGCTCAGCCTGTAATCCCGCGCCTTTGGGAGGCTGAGGTGAGTGGATTGCCTGAGCCCGTGGGTTCGAGACCCGCCTGGGCAGCGAGACCTCATCTCTACAATAAATCAAAAAACCAGCCGGGCGTGGTAGCGCATGCCTGTAATTCCGGCTACTTGGAAGGCTGAGGCGGAAGGATCGCCGGGGCCCAGCAGGTCGAGGCTGCGGTGGCCGGGAGCAGCCACTGCACTCCAGTCTGGGCGACAGAGTGAGACTCCAACTCAAAAAAAAAAAAAATATTGACCTTAATTTTCATAGGAGATGGGTACTAGAGTATTGTGAACACATTAAATTTTTATAAATCACACTTATTTTCCTTTGATTTAAATGATTGATGGTGAGTTATACATGTCAACTTTGATTTTTCACGACATGGTGTTCCATATTATGTAGTCTCCAGTCAAACACGAACTGAGGCATTGTTGTGAAGGTACTCTGTAGATGTGATCAAATTCCATGATCAACTGACTTTAAGTAAGGAAGATCATCCTAGATCATCTTCTAGGTTGACCCGATTCAATCAGTTGAAAGACCTTAACTGCACAACTGAGATTTCCCAGAAAAATTTCTGCCTGTGGACTGTAGCTTCAGTTTGTACCTGAGAGTTCCAGCCTGGTCTTCCTATTGACCAGTCCCATGAATTTCATTCGGAAGTGCCTACTGTGTAAACCAATTATTTGCAATAAGACCTTTAGTATATACCTTCTACTTGTTCTGTTTCTCTAGTGAAATCATGATTGATGCCCATAAAGGTTATAAAGATGCCTTACTGTACATTCTGGCTAATTTTTAATACATAATGAATTTTTTAAAAAATTCTAAATGTATCTACTCCTAATAGTCAAAGATATACAACATTTATTTTCTTAAAAGGCACTTAAGTTAAAAGAAGTCCTAGAGTTTATTCTGTAGTAATTATAAAATTATTTGTATTCTAGGTTTAGGTTTTTATCCACCATAATAAGTGTATTAGTTATCTATTTCTGCATAGCTCATCACTCCAAAACATAGTCACTTAAAACAACATACATTTCTTTTCTCACAGTTTTTATGGGTCAGAAATTGAGGCACAAAATAAGTGAGTTCTGTGACCAGAATCTCTCATGGTTTGTAATCCAGGTGTCATATGGGGCAATGGTGTCATTTCAAGGCTAAACTCTTGAAAGATCCACTGCTAAGATCACAATTTGTTGGGTAGGACTCAGTTTCCTGTGTGTTATTGAACTGAGGTCCTCAGTTACTTGCTAACTTTTTTGACAGAGTCCCTCCTCAGCTCTGTGCCATGTGGCTGTCCCAAACTTGGCAATTTGTTTCAGCAAAACCAGGAGAGGGTGGGGGGG